>NC_042975.1:18051065-18258565 GCF_901001165.1 Salmo trutta | reverse complement strand
CTTCCAGAAAGCTGACCTGGCAGTAGCGGGGCTCACCATCACCTCAGAGAGAGAGAAGGTCATTGACTTCTCCAAACCCTTCATGACCCTGGGCATCAGCATCATGTACACAGGACATATGGTGAGACACACACACACCTAAACACACACACAACCATGCTTAGAGAACATGTTAAACAATGATAACCAACTTTAGTCCAGGAGGAAATATAGAATGAAGTTGCCCCTAGACTCTGATCTTGGGTCAGTTTTTTGCAGCTGATCCTAGATCAGTTCTCAAACTGTGCGCAAAAATATTTGAGACTCAAAATTGAGCTCAGGTGCATCCTGTTTCCATAGATGTTTTTTTATTTAATCTTTATTTAACTAGGCAAGTCAGTTAAGAACAAATTCTTATTTAAAATGACAGCCTACCGGGGAACAATGGATTAACTTCCTTGTTCAGGGGCAGAATGACATATTTTTATATTGTCAGCTCGGGGAATCGATCCAGCAACCTTTCGGTTACTGGCCCAACGCTCCAACCACTAGGCTACCTGCCGCCCCCATTGATCATCCTTAAGATGTTCCTACAACTTGATTAAAAGTCCACCTGTGATAAATTAAATTGATTGGACATGATTTCGAAAGGCACACACCTGTCTAAATAAGGTCCCACAGTTAACAGTGCATGTCAGAGCAAAAACTAAGCCATGAGGTCGAAGGAATTGTCCGTTGAGCTCCGAGATAGGATTGTGTCGAGGCACAGATCTGGGGAAGGGAAAATGTCTGCAGCATTGAAGGTCCCCAAGAACACGGTGGCCTCCATCATTCCTAAATGGAAGAAGTCTGGAACCACCAAGACTCTTCCTAGAGCTGGCCGCCCGGGCCAAACTGAACAATCGGGGGAGAAGGGCCTTGGTAAGGGAGGTGACCAAGAACCTGATGGTCACTCAGACAGAGCTCCATAGTTCCCCTGTGGAGATGGGATAATCTTCCAGAAGGACAACCATCTCTGCAGCACTCCACCAATCAGGCCTTTATGGTAGTGACCAGACTGAAGCCACTCTTTAGTAAAAGGCACATGACAGCCTGCTTGGAGGCACTAAAGGACTCTCAGACAATGAGAAACAAGATTCTCTGGTCTGATGAAACCAAGATTGAACTCTTTGGCCTGAATGTCTGGAGGAAACCTGGCACCATCCCTACGATGAAACATGGAGGTGGCAGCATCATGCTGTGGGGGATCTTTTTCAGCAGCAGGAACTGGGAGACTAGTCAGGATCGAGGGAAAGATGAACAGAGAAAAGTACAGGGAGATCCTTGATGAAAACCTGCTCCAGAGTGCTTAGGACCTCAGACTGGGGCGAAGGTTCACCTTCCAACAGGGCAACGACCCTAAGCACACAGCAAAGACAATGCAGGAGTGGCTTTGGGACAAGTCTCTGAATGTCTTCGAGTGGCCCCGCCAGTGTCTGGACTTGAACCCAATCGAACATCTCTGGAGAGACCTGAAAATAGCTGTGCAGCGACACTACCCATCCAACCTGACAGAGCTTAAGAGGATCTGCACAGAATAATGGGAGAAACTCCCCAAATACAGGTGTGCCAAGCTTGTAGCATCATACCCAAGAAGACTCGAGGCTGTAATTGCTGCCAAAGATGCTTCAACAAAGTACTGAGTAAAGGGTCTGAATAATTATGTAATATTTCATTATTTTTACTTTGACAAACCTGTTTTTGCTTTGTCATTATGGGGTATTGTGTGTAGATTGATGAGGGGGGAAAACTATTTTAATCAATTTTAGAATAAGGGTGTAGGATAACAAAATGTGGAAAAAGTGAAGGGGTGTGAATACTTTCCGAATGCACTGTATGTATATAATATTTATTTTTTTACTCTTCTTGTAATAGTAGAATGCATAAGGTGCAATTTCAAAATTGGGTAGTGCATCATCAGTTCCTCTTGTCATGTTAGTCATTGCATACCTTAGAGCTATTTATAACTTTTCAGAAATGTCCAGATCAACTAGCCCATGTCAGCTAATGTTTTTCTATTTAGTTTTTTTTTAGCCCATAAATATTGTTGCAATTTGTTTGTTCACTTAAATATCACATCAATTCACCTTAGACATGACAAAGTATGTAGAATTGCAGGAAAAACGCTTTAAACCTGCAAAATTTTACAAAATTCTTGAACAGTGCTTGTGCCCATGGAAATAGACGTGACAATGTTCCTCAATGCTGGAAGAGGGGCCCCGAGTGAAAAAGTTAGGGAATCCCTGTCCTAGATCATATTGCATATACTGTATGGGCAACTTCTACCCGGAGCATCCTGGAGAGCGTACAGGTAGTGCAGCCTTTTCTTCTAGCCTAGTGCTAACACACCAGCTTTGACTCATCAACTAATTCTCAAGACCTTGATTGGGTGAATCCAGTGTGTGAGTTCTTGGGTGGAACACAACCCTGCACACCCTGAAGCTCTCCAGGACCAGGGTTGGTGACAATTGGGCTCTCCAGGATTAGGGTTGGTGGCAACTGTTGTAAGAGGTGCTAGATCATAATGGACTGATTCATAAATGTAATATATGACTATGCTAATACTTTGAGTGTACCCCAATTCATTGTTTCTCATCAACCATATCAATGAGTGAATACAACTATCCTGGCAACTGTTGAATCTCCATGGAATTGCTTTATAGCCTGGTGGATCCAGAAGGAACACTACTTTCACTATTTGTTTCTCTCTGCTTATCAGTCTGGCTTACAAACAATAGATGGGCGAAGTGAAAACATAGTGAATGTAGATACTGTCCAAGCTAAATTATTTATGTTCTTGCTTCTTTAGACACGTCGACCAGGCTACTGGTCCTTCCTAGACCCCTTCTCTCCAGGCGTATGGCTCTTCATGCTGCTGGCCTACCTGATCGTCAGCTGTGTGCTCTTCCTGGTGGCCAGGTAAGTGTGCAGCTCAACACTGACACCTACAGATGCGGTCATCCTGTACAGTTGAAGTCAGAAATTTACTTACACTTCGGTTGGATTCATTACAAATATTTTTTCAACCACTCCACAAATGTCTTGTTAACAAACTATAGTTTTGGCAAGTTGGTTACGGGCATCTACTTTGTGCATGACGCAAGTAATTTTTCCAACAATTGTTTAGACAGATTATTTCACTTATAATTCACTGTATCACAATTCCAGTGGGTCAGAAGTTTACATACACTAAGTTGGCTGTGCCTTTAAACAGCTTGGAAAATTCCGAAAATGATGTCATGGCTTTAGAAGCGTCTGATAGGCTAATTAACATCATTTGAGTCATTTGGACGTGTACCTGTGGATGTATTTCAAGGTCTACCTTCAAACTCAGTGCCTCTTTGCTTGACATCATGGGAAAATCAAAAGAAATCAGCCTAGACCTCCACAATTGGAGCCCTCCACAAGTCTGGTTCATCCTTGGGAGCAATTTCCAAATGCCTGAAGGTACCATGTTCATCTGTACAAACAATAGTACGCAAGTATAAACACCATGGGACCACGCAGCCGTCATACCGCTCAGGAAGGAGACGTGTTCTGTCTCCTAGAGATGAACGTACTTTGGTTCGAAAAGGGCAAATCAATCCCAGAACAACAGCAAAGGACCTTGTGAAGATGCTGGAGGAAACAGGTACAAAAGTATCTATATCCACAGTAAAACAAGTCCTATATCGACATGACCTGAAAGGCAGCTCAGCAAGGAAGAAGCCACTGCTCCAAAACCGCCATAAAAAAGCCAGACTACGGTTTGCAACTGCACATGGGGACAAAGATTGTACTTTTTGGAGAAATGTCCTCTGGTCTGATGAAACAAAAATAGAACTGTTTGGCCATCGTTATGTTTGGAGGAAAAAGGGGGACGCTTGCAAGCCGAAGAACACCATCCCAACCGTGAAGCACCTGGGTGGCAGCATCATGTTGTGGGGGTGCTTTGCTGCAGGAGGGACTGGTGCACTTCACAAAATAGATGGCTTCATGAGGAAGAAAAAGTGTGTATATATTGAAGCAACATCTCAAGACATCAGTCAGGAAGTTAAAGCTTGGTCACACTATGGGTCTTCCAAATGGACAATGACCCCAAGCATACTTCAAAAGTTGTGGCAAAATGGCATAAGGACAACAAAGTCAAGGTATTGGAGTGGCCATCACAAAGCCCTGGTCTCAATCCTACAGAAAATGTGTGGGAAGAACTGAAAAAGCTTGTGCGAGCAAGGAGGCCTACAAACCTGACTCAGTTACACCAGCTCTGTCAGGAGGAATGGGCCAAAATTCACCCAACTTATTGTGGGAAGCTTGTGGAAGACTACCTGAAATGTTTGACCCAAATTAAAGAATTTAAAGGCAATGCTACCAAATACTAATTGAGTGCATGTAAACTTCTGACTCACTGGGAATGTGATGAAAGAAATAAAAGCTGAAATAAATAATTCACTCTACTATTATTCAGAAATTTCACATTCTTAAAATAAAGTGGTGATCCTAAGACAGGGAATTTTTATGAGGATTACATGTCAGGAATTGTGAAAAACTGAGTTTAAATGTATTTGGCTAAGGTGTATGTCAACTTCCGACTTCAACTGTATATACTGGCACCCTTGCCTGATTCACTATTTATTCTAAAATAGGTTGAAATTGAAAAAACATTGGGTGTTGACACATGTATTTGTTTGAGTTACAACTACACAGGACACACACAAAAATGTATCTAAACTGTTAACACTGTTAAAAATGGGCTGGACTAAATTATTCAAAATTCTAATTAATTTGGTTAGAGGCAATGATTCTCGTTTACTCAGTAATTTATCTCAACTGTGGTAAATAACAGTTGCCTACAGGCTAAAGATTGTTATTCAACCAGTTTTGAAAAGGAAATAAAAAAACAGAACATTCTGTACCATTCCACTCCATTGTAAAGTGCAAGGGTGCCAAAATATTTGACCACATCTGTACTGGCAGTGCTGTGGAAGTGCAACAAGCACTCTATTCTGAAGCTGCTGTCTACTTTCCACTTTATTTTTCCTCACCACATTTTGCGATCTGTCTGGTAGGCACAAAAGGGAGGAAATAATTTGAAAACGGCAAATTAAAATTAGCAAACTTATTGGTCAAGTTGTATCTTATCTCACCTGTTTTCAAATTGTTTTCTTCTGTTGTGTGCCTATTCAACACGATCATAGATGTACGCTTTAATTTTCCCTATAATGACAACCCGGTTTTTATTCCCCAGGCTAACGCCGTATGAGTGGTGTAGTACTGAGCCATGCTTGCGGGGGCGCTGTAAACTGGTGCTGAACCAGTACACTCTGGGAAACAGTCTGTGGTTCCCTGTAGGGGGGTTCATGCAGCAAGGCTCAGCCATCACCCCCAATGCCCTGTCCACACGCTGCCTCAGCGCTGTCTGGTGAGTAGACTACACAAGAAACCCCTACATAGGGACTGAATTGACCCAACGGCACGCAAATACACACACACAGACGTTGTACATTTGCCAACACAAAAATAACCATTGGCCATTCACATTAACATTGATACACACACACAGGTATTGATGCACTCCATGCTTACCATGCTGTATGAACCAATTTGACTGTCTCGCGCTAAACAAGACTCGCACCTTAATACGCAAATGGGGCTTGCGCTTAATGGGGAGCCTTCCTGTGTACTAAGCAGCTTGTGCTGTTCCTTCCTGCTGCAGGTGGTTCTTCACCCTGATCATAGTGTCCTCCTACACAGCCAACCTGGCTGCCTTCCTCACCGTTCACAGGATGGAGGTGCCCATCGAGTCTGTGGATGACCTGGCAGACCAGACCACCATAGAGTACGGCACCATGCAGGGAGGGTCCACCATGACCTTCTTCCAGGTAGAGAGAGAGAGAGTGTATGAGAAAGGAGTCATAATGCTTGCTATCTCACACGTAGTTTCCCAGCGAACAAAACCTCTATCACAGTAACATTGTTTCAACCAGTTTTCCTTCTGGGTTATATATAGCCCACTGATTTTTATCTCTCTCTTGCTTGCCCACAGAACTCTCAGTACCAGACCTACCAGCGCATGTGGAACTTCATGCATGCCAAGCAAACCAGTGTGTTTGTGAAGAGCACGGAGGAAGGCATCGACCGGGTGCTCAACTCCAACTACGCCTACCTGTTGGAGAGCACCATGAACGAGTACTACCGCCAGCGCAACTGTAACCTCACCCAGATAGGAGGCCTGCTGGACACCAAGGGCTACGGCATCGGCATGCCACTGGGTAAGACCTGTGTTATTATCTTCAGAAGTGCACAATGTAGCTGTTTTTTGGACTGCCTTAAAATAGTTTCAATCTTTGAACCTTCTGAATCGTCCAGTGTTTGCTGCACCAAGAGAATAAAGTGCTATATCTGCAAATACAAAGAACTGAGAGGCTGGGATTCCATACTTCTGTAGTTGGTCAAACGAGAGCAGTGACCACTTGTCATAAAGAAATGATTCCCTTTTCTGCCCAAGACTTCAATATGCTGTCTTTGAAGGGAGAGGTGGATTATTGCAAAGGTCTGTATAAGGGGATAGAGGCTTATTCCATTTCATAAATCTGTGCCATTTCTAATTGTCTTATTGAGTCTATTATAATAGGATTATCAGACACCGGTTATGTAGCTCTTTTAGAAAGAAAACATCTGAAAGTTACCTTCAGTGTTCTTATTGGAGAAGTTCATAGTACCGCCTTTGTTTCAAAATGTTTCTCCTGTTTTGTGCCCACTGAACACAACCCTGCTGATAGAATGTCTATAATTAGGTGATCTGAAGTTATTTGTGGTTTATTCATAATTTAGAGTAAACTGTATTCTATGTAATCAGGCTCAGTGTACCGGGACGAGATCGACCTGGCCGTACTCAAACTCCAAGAGGACAACAGGCTGGAGATCCTTAAGAGGAAGTGGTGGCGGGGAGACAAGTGTTCCAAAGAGGATGACCATCGAGCACAGGGTACACTTTCATACACAATCTTAACTACTGTCCATAGACAAGAAAATATACAGTATCAGTGCATCTTGTCTCTAAACTGAAGTTATAGAACTGCTGGAATTGGAACCACAATCTGCTGACTTAAAGTCAAGTATATATTTATTTATCATAGTACACAACAGAAGACGACACTGTGGGGAAAATCTCCCAGCATTCAACAACTATATACAGTAAGGCTGGGATTCAATCTGATCGCGTGTCATAGGCATTGCAGCTTAAGGCCATGTTCCTGTGTTTGCGGAGCTTCCATTCACGGTAAACGCTGCATATGCCGACTCAATTTGAAATAGCCTTTAAAAGCCGCAATGCCTTTAACCCGCGATTGGATTGAATCCCGGCCTAATTTATGGAAGTTTATCACCATTAGACCACTAAGATCTCTTTTGTTTCTCTTTCTCTCTGTGGTAGGGCTGGGCATGGAGAATATAGGTGGGGTCTTTGTTGTCCTGTTGTCTGGTCTACTGCTGGCTGTGTTCATGGCGGGGCTGGAGTTTGTCTGGGTGCAGCAACACTCTCCGAGGTCAGAGGTGAGGGGTCATCTGCAGCTGATCTCCCAGCTTAGTTGCCAGCTGCCCTCTTAGGGTCAAATCCTAACTTCCACTTAAGTCAATCTTCATTCAGGCCGTGATTCAACCCTAGGGGCGTTATAGAGCAGCGCACTATACAGCCAACATCTTTTAAAGGCATTTTCCCTGGCATTCGCAGAGATCGCATTCATAGTAAAAGCTGCATGTCATATAACGAAAGACATTACAGACAAAAATACTTTAATTTGCATACATTTATGCATTTGTTCTTCAGTATGTAAGGTTTCACACCTGCTTGACAATGCAACTTTACATCTGAAGTTAAATAGACAAATTAGAACCTAGACCTCACAAAGAATGTAAAGCGGAGGGGAAAACAGCTTTAAACCAAAGCACTGATAACCAGCAATCCTTCTACTCTGTTTCAAAAGATGACTGTGCAAAAGTTGGACTTATGGTTCTGCCCTTTCTGTTCTAGTTGTCCATGTGTACAGAGATGCTGAGGGCTCTCCATGGGATCCTGCTGTGTGAGGACAGTATGGCACTGCATGGTTTACGAGGCCCAGGGATATTACTACAAACAGACACTTCACTCCCAGAGGAGCATGGAGGGACCAAGACAGCCACTTGCACCCTCAGTAATGGCATGGTGTGCGGGATGGACAACAGTAACAGTGGTCCTATGGAGCCACGGTCTCATAGACTGGCACAGGAAGCCATTTTGGGTCCACGGGGCTGCGCTCACGTCCGCATCTGCCCAGAGTGCAGGGGATATAAAGGACTGCGGGTGCAAACACTGCCACCCAGAAAACACTCACCAGACCTCAGGGAGGAGAATGTTTAGTGCAGGGTTCCCCAACTGGCAATTTTATTTGGCCCTCCCAAGTTTGAGCAAAACTAAATATTATTTATTGCTGGACATGACACATCAAGTGATTTTAATGTTGGAAACCTGTTCCAAAGTATTCCCACGGGTAGAGATATGTGTTTTCATTGTAATCTACTCACGTTCACACATGCCGTTTCATGATTGTCTAGATCGGGTTTTATAGAGCCGATTACGCCTGCGCACTGACGGCGTCATCACATCATCCAGAAACATTATAGACAGTGGATGAATATAAAATGTATCTTTGGCTGTGAGTGATAAAAAAAAGTTACTTGAATAATTTAATGGATGTTTTTTGTACAGTGGTGATGACTAAAGTTTTATTTGCAATTTTCACATTTGGACTTCTACGCGGCCATCTTTTTGGACTTGACTTCAGCTAAAATGCAATACCGAAAGTGTCCTAGGTTCAGTGGAAAACGTGCTTCCAGACTGGAACCCTGGGGCCTTAGCACCGACCCTGGTCCACTTGTCAGTCTTTGCACTTTATTTCATTAATGTTCAGACCAGGCCACAGACCGGTTAATAACCCCTGAACCCAAAGATTGAGGATGGCGAAACGCCATTAGATGTCTCATCTAATGAAATAAAGTGCAAAGACCGACAAGTGGACCAGGGTCGGTGCTAAGGCCCCAGTCTGGAAGCACGCCCAGAGGACACTAGGACAAAGACCCAGCTCCAACTAACGGCTAATGCCGCTCCCCACATTCCACTACATATGTGAGAGACACAGGAGCGTGGCTGTAGTCCAGTTCATTATTTTATTTCAAAACAAGTGCCAAAAACATTGGCCGGGAATCAAATCTGAAACGGGCATTGTGAGCTTGACATTTAAAGGTAATTTACAATTGAGCCTAGTTCCTTATATCCAGAAATAAAGGCTTTTCAAACAAATGTCATGTTTTTTAACTGCTTTATTCTGTAACATTTCTATGTACAATGCATACTATAGTCACTGTTGTTCAGGCGGCTTGGGTTTCTTTGTTCCCTCAGCACCCTGATCCCTCTTTCTCTTTTGTCTGTTGGTCTGTCCCTCTTCCTCTCTGAACTGGTGCCTAGTAGAGCAAAACAAAGTTAACTTCACACAAGAAATAGCCTCATTTGCTATCCACAAGCACTCCTTGGGTCTGAAATGATTTCACTTCCATCCATGCATGTGCTATGTAAATTGAAATTCTGTAGTCAGTTTTTGCAGCAGGACAAGTACATCACCTGGATTGCCAGCGGCGTCCGCTGTTCCACACCCGGCCGAAAGAGGGCAGCCAGTTGGCATCGGTCTGGGAGCTATGGTCAAAGTTGGCCCCCACCCGGTTAGGGGGGAGTTTCTTCAGCTTCTCCTGCTCCTCTGTATGGGGAGAGATGGCAACATGAGTGTCAGGGGTTTATTCATTTGGCACTGAAAGAGGGACAACCTGGACTTGTCCTTAAGAAATGCCCATTGTTATTTTTGCATTGCAAAACATTGTCACGTATTCATTTTGCCGATTGTTGCAAAACATTTAAACGAAACGGGGAGGGACCTACCTCAATTTGTCCAATAGACTTGTTTTAGTTGTAAATCATCCCATTTTGCAACTGTTTGGACTAATAAATGACAACCCTGGGCCCGGTTTCCAAAAAGCATCTTAAGGCCAAGTTCGTTAAAAGCATCGTTACATCTGAGCGGTTTTCCAAAACCAAAGTTATTAACGTTGCACTTAAAAAAACCCTCGTAATCTAAATGCCTGCTTCAGACCACTCGTAGAACAGCTAAGTGTGTCTTTAGATGCTTCTTTTTGCCCTCCCGCGTCACTTTATACACAGATCTCCGCTAAACAAACAAAATCAAATCGCACTTGTCACATGCGCCGAATACAACCAGGTGTAGACCTTACAGTGAAATGCTTACATTGTTGCATTGTTGGTTAAGGGCTTAAAAGAAAAGTAACAAATAATTAATGCGCAGCAGGAAAATAACAATGCAATGGGTAGCCATTTGATTAGATGTTCTGGAGTATTATGGCTTGGGGGTAGAAGCCTCTTGGACCTAGACTTGGCACTCCGGGACCGCTTGCCGTGTGGTAGCAGAGAGAACAGTCTATGACTAGGGTGGCTGGAGTCTTTGACAATTTTTAGGACCTTCCTCTGACACCGCCTGGTATAAAGGTCCTGGATGGCAGGAAGCTTGGCCCCAGTGATGTACTGGGCCATACGCACTACCCTCTCGTGCCTTGCGGTCGGAGGCCGAGCAGTTGCCATACCAGGCAGCGATGCTCTCGATGGTGCAGCTGTAGAACCTTTTGAGGATTTCAGGACCCATGCCAAATCTTTTCAGTCTCCTGAGGGGGGATAGGTTTTGTCACACCCTCTTCGACTGTCTTGGTGTGCTTGGACCATGTTAGTTTGTTGGTGATGTGTACGCCAAGGAACTTGAAGCTCTCAACCTGCTCCACTACAGCCCCGTCGATGAGAATGGGGGCGTGCTCAGTCCTCATTTTCCTGTAGTCCACAATCATCTCCTTTGTCTTGATCACGGTGAGGGAGAGATTGTTGTCCTGGCACCACACGGTCAGGTCTCTGACCACCTCCCTATAGGCGGACTCGTTGTTGGTGATTAGGCCTACCACTGTTGTGTGATCAGAAAACGTAACGATGGTGTTGGAGTTGTGCCTGGCCGTGCAGTCATGAGTGAACAGGGAGTAGAGGGGACTAAGGACGCACCCGAGATGCCCCGGTGTGGCAGATGTGTTACCTACCCTTACCACCTGGGGCCGGCCCATCAGGAAGTCCAGGATCTAGTTGTAGAGGGAGGTGTTTAGTCCCAGGGTCCTTAGATTAGTGATAACGCTGAGCTGTAGTCAAGGAATAGCATTCTCAAATAGGTGTTCCTTTTGTCTAGGTGGGAAAGGACAGTGTGGAGTGAAATAGAGATTGCATCATCTGTGGATCTGTTGACAATGGTGTTGATGTGAGCTATGACCAGCAGTTTCAAATCATTCATGGCTACAGACATGAGTGCTACAGGTCAGTAGTCATTTAGGCAGGTTATTGTTCTTGGGCACAGGGACTATGGTGGTCTGCTTAAAACATGTTGGTATTACAGATGTTGAAAATGTCAGTGAAGCCAGTTGGTCAGCGCATGCTCGGAGTACATGTTGACGTGTTTTAAAGTTCTTACTCGCTGTAGAGAGCGTGATCAGTCATCCGGAACATGCATGTTTCAGTGTTGGTAGGCTTGTGTCACTGGGCAGCTCTCGGCTGTGCTTCCCTTTGTAGTCTAATAGTTTGCAAGCCCTGCCACATCCGACGAGAGTCGGAGCCGGTGTAGTACGATTCGATCTTAGTCCTGTATTGACGCTTTGCCTATGATGGTTCGTCGGAGGGCATAGCGGGATTTCTTATAAGCTTCCGGATTAGAGTCCCGCTCCTTGAAAGCGGCAGCTCGAGCCTTTAGCTCAGTGCGAATGTTGCCTGTAATCAATGGCTTCTGGTTTGGGTAAGTACTTACAGTCACTGTGGGGACAACATCCTCAATGCACTTATTGATAGAGCCAGTGACTGATGTGGTGTACTCCTCAATGCCATCGGAAGATCTACAAGGTTTACCCGTTTCTCTGACCACCGATAACTTCAGAACAAAGTTTACTATAAATACATGGCCAATGTCTTTGCAATTTTGATACTTCAAATGAAAATTGAGATGACTGCATTAAATATTGTGAAATCATTCTAATGTTAAAGGTAAGGTTTTAATTGACAAAGCTGGTCTGAGAGCAGCACTGCCTTTCTTTTGATCTTAACAGTATCGACACATGCTCCAACGACGCACTTAGTGACTGTTCTCTCTGCATGCTGTTTTGGGAAACGCATGTTACATCTTCGGCCATTGTAGGAAAGATGCATTGTTAAAACATTCAAGCCTAAGTTCCAACGCTATCGGGAACACGAGCCCAGGTCTACAGATTGCACACGACCCTGATCTACCAAGGACTAAATGGGCTGTGGTCAAAACCAAACCTAGTACGGACTGAATTTATAGAGCCCTTTCACCAGGTGGTCCCAAAACTCCTCAAGTAGACAGTTAATTTAAGTAATTAGTGTGTGGATTTGTAAAATGATAGTTTGAGTCAGAGTATTTCGGATGGAGCCAATGCTTTTTCAATGGGTGTCATCCATTCATCCAGTAATGACAATGGAAATGATTGAACGACACAAAAAGGAAAAACACGGTCTGTCTTTTCCCGTTTGCAACTCGTCCGAAAAATAGTTGACTTAAGTAGGGTTAAAACGGACAATGATTTATGTCATACACGATTTCATCTGTTCATGTGTCTGAACCCTAAAGGACCTACTCTGTTTGAGGAAGTCCTGGAGTGATGGACCGATCTCCTGCTCCATTGTCCCAGACCTTCCCTCCTGGGGGTCCTCCTGTAACCATGGAGGGATGGCTCCTACAACAGTCATTAAAACCTATTCACCTAGTTATCAACTTACACAGATAGACAACAATACAGAGACTAACAGACGCTGAAGTATCGTTTTAATTTTCAATTACCTGTGTGAACATTTCCACTGTTGGAAGAATCCTGCCATCCAAAAGGAAAAAAATATAAGTATTTTATTATTTATTGACAGGTCACTTACTCATGAAGAGAAAATTTAGTTGTCATGATTGACGAGCAACGGGTCAGCGTACCTGGTAGCCAATGAAGGTCAGGCCCTGTCCAGGGCCCGCCCACTGCCTGGCCACCATTTGGTCGACCCGACCAGACCTGGCCTGCTCATCGGATCCAGGGGCCCTGAAGTGAGAGCTACTGCCAAAGTTCAAATTAACAGCATCACACCAATGTATACATACCACAGGTGATACAGAACTCACAAAGACACACATTACTTGAATAACATTACATCCAGCCCATTTACAGGTGCATTCTGTAAGCTTTACAAATGCAAGGAGACCCTGATGTCTAATATATCTGCCCTGGTCCAATGTGTACCAACAGCAGCTTCTTCCTGATTAACTTAATTTACATTTTACTGTATGTTGCAATATCCATGCAAATAATGATGTTAAATTAGTTTACTAAGCCAGTAAGCTAAGTGAGGCAAAACATATAGGGGTGTTTTTCAGCCATTTGGAAAGACCTTCGAGTAGTGGGATTTAGAGGTCGTAGGTTCAATTTGGAAAAGCATCTGGGCCGTGCTAACTAAGGACTAAACGAAAGAACAGGCAAAATGCCAAAATCGACCATTAGACCCTTGTCACTTTTGGGGATCAGAGGATTTGACAGCTCCACTTGCTCACTGATAGGCTAGGTGGAAGTTTGGCCCTCAAACCATCACAGCCACCTAATCATCCCCAGCTTACAATTGGCTTATTCATCCCCCTCCTATCCCCTGAAACTATTCCCCAGGTCATTGCTGTATATGAGAATGTGTTCTCAGTCAACTTACCTGGTAAAATAAATAAAGTGCATACAGAGGTTTGTCATTTAGGCTCAGTTGGTAGAGCATGGTGTTTGCAACGCCAGCATGGTGTGTGCAACGGCAGGGTTGTGGGTTCGATTCCCACGGGGGGGCCAGTACAAAAAAAAAATGCATGAAATGAATGAAAATGTATGCATTCACTACTGTAAGTCGCTCTGGATAACAGCGTCTGCTAAATGACTAAATGTAAAATGTAAATTTAAAAGTTGCAGCACAGCTTGCATGGTGCCGCAGAATTCTATGGCACGCTATTTAAGTGCCAACCACTGGTACCATTAATGCTATTTAGTGCTAGTTTGACCATCAGAGGGCATCTTTAAGAAGCATTTGATAGCCTTCAATAGTGGCTGTACTAGAGAATTGAAAACCTTTTGTAAGAACATAGTATATGGGACTGATTAAGAAATGTTGCTTAATAATATGGTGTTTCTGTTCGAAGAAAAATCCTCGGTTTCCGAAGGAGTAGGCTATTAACTGACTTGCCTAGTTAAAAAAGGTTACACTAAGAGCATAACATTTCTACACCATAATTTTAGTCTAACCAATACCCAAACGGAGATTCAGTCAAAATAAAAATATCAATGATTTATCAAGACCAGTCCCCATGCTTGTCTCAGAGCAGCGCAAAACAGTGCTAAAACAGTTATAGGAAAATGCTTCAAATCCTATTGCGTCTAACTTCAATATGCTCTTTAAATAAATAAAACAGAATATTACTCAACACTAGTGAGACTCATGTCGCCTACGGTATGCCTACAGTAGATCAAAAAATATGACATGACTCTCCGCCAATAATAGAGGATTGGAGGATTCTAAATTAAAACCAAAAGCCAGTATTGGGTCTCCCGGTGGCGGCCGGCACGGGTATCAAACCTGCATCTGTGGCAACGCATTTTGCATTGCGATGCGGTGACTTAGACAGCTGCGCCACTGGGGAGGCCCCATCCACAAAGTATCAAAAATAAAGAGAGGTGTTGGTAAAGGTATATTGTCCTGCTAATAGCCCATAATGGGCTATTATAATACTGTACATGGTGTCCAGATCAGGATAACCAAAACATTTCTTTATTAAAGACTATCAGAAAGAATGTTGGACAGTTGGAGCCATGACCAATAGATATTGTCCTGCTAATAACAGGGTTAATATCTGTGAGGATGTCCAAGGGGCTTTTATATAATTCTAAATTAATAATCGCTTTGTTTAAAAAATAACTATTTTGGAGATGATTTTGTATTCAAATAACGTAAATTGAGCAAGGAAAAAGGCCATTCTTGAACATGGGGTGAGACATAGTTACTAATTTGTAAATAAAGCCAGTTTGTTATTTAGAATTAATTATTTCTGTTTTTAGAGGGATAGAAACCAAAAACCTAGTTATGTCATGGGTCTCCCAGTCAAGCCGGCACAGTTATTGAACCATCATCTGTAGCAACACAGCTTGCACTGCTTAGCAGTGTCTTATACCGTTGCACCACTCAGGCGCTGTACAACGTGACTGGTTGGGAGTGGGCTACAGTACTACAGTAAGAGCAAAATAATCCTAACAAAATAAAATAACCTTAGTGTAACAGTTTTAGTAAGTAATACTAAAGTTGTGTACAATTATCAGTTTCTATTTAGGTTTATATCGCCCATTCATTGTCAGTTAAGAGACACTGTAGGACCCAAAAGCATAATCAGTGCTCTAACTCCCCCTTGCACTGGTCTGGAGCAATGTGGTGATGCAGGGTACTGTACTAAACCACAAATGACCTCAAGTACCGCAGCATAATCACAAAACTTTTAGTGGAGCAACCACAGTAGGGTGGGGTTTAGGGGTCGATTTGGGATTGGGTAATCGACAAAGAGGAAGGAACTACCTGGACTTGTCCAATAAACCATTTTTTGTTCACTGCTTCAAAACATTCTGCTACGGTGTCCTACTGAACAAACCCCAGTATATCATTAGAACTACAGTACAATAACATTAAACACCCTCTTATAGAAGGACAACACAACTTCTTACCTGGAAGCCTCGTCCACTGAGTTGCAAGGGCCCTCTGTGTTCGATAGCTCCAGCTCTGCCTTAGGCTGAGGTTGATTCAGGAAAAGCCAACAGTGGTTCATACACCAGACTCCAACAACATGACGTGACTTTACCTCATAGCTTTGAATAATGTGACAAAATGTGAACTTACATCAGAGCATCTGTACTGAATAAAAATATAAACGTAACATGTAACAATTTTACTGAGTTACAGTTCCTATACGGAAATCAGTCAATTTAAATAAATTGATTAGGCCCTAATCTATGGATTTCACATGACGGGGAATACAGATATGCATCTGTTGGTCACAGATACCTTAAAAATGTGCCTCAGGATCTCGTCACAATATCTGTGCATTCATGCCATCGGTAAAATGCAATTGTGTTCGTAGTCCCTAGGTTATGCCTGCCCATACCATAACCCCACCACCACAGGGCACTCTTTTCACAACGTTGACATCAGCAAACCACCCACCCATACGACGCCACACACGTGGTCAGTGGTTGTAAGGCCGGTTGGACGTACTGCCAAATTCTCAAAAACTATGTTGGATGCGGCTTATGGTAGAGAAATTAACAAAATGATCTGGCAACAGCTCTGGTATACATTCCTGCAGTCAGCATGTCAATTGCACACTCCCTTAAAACTTGACACCTGTGGCATTGTGCAGTTGTCACACAACACAATTGGCCTTTTTATTGTCCCAAGCACAAGGTGCACCCGTGTAATGGTCATGCTGTTTAATCAGCTTCTTGATAGGCCACACCCATCATGTGGATGGATTATCTTGACAAAGGAGAAATGCTCACTAACAGGGTTTTAAACAAATTTGTGCACAACATTTTAGAGAAATAAGCTTTTTGTGCGTATGGAAAATGTCTGGGATCTTTGATTTCAACTCATGAAACCAACACTTTACATATTGCGTTTATATTTTTGTTCAGTGTATGTACAAAACATTATTGAATATAAAAAGTGTATCAGATTTGGTGTCCCAAATGGCACCCTATACATAGTGCACTACTTTTGACCAGAGCTCTATGAGCCCTAGTCAAAAGTAGTGCACCGTGTAGGGAATACAGTGCAATTTTGATACCATCTCACTACAAATATCACACTTGATCAAACTAGGGAGGTCACAGTGATATGGATACTGTTGTTGCATCCTGGGTAAACAAACCTCTATGAGAGACTGAAGGACCTCCTGGCGATGCTGTTCCTGAGCTCGGATATGAGTGGCTTGCTAGGGGACAAACACCCACAGTCAGATGTCACCATGGCTAGAACAGAGTTCTCACATTCACAGTCTGGACCAGTATTAATAACACATCTCAGAGTCACTAAAAGAGCATTACATGTCTACTAGAGGAAAACGTCAGGGCCCGTATTCACAAAGCGTCTCAGTCGGAGTGCCTTTCCAGGATCAGTTTTGCCTTTTAAATCAATGAATAAGAGGCGAGACCTGATCCTAGGTCAGTATAACTACTTTGAGACGCTTTGTGAATGTGGCCCTGACTTTTTCCTCTAGAAAGACATACAATGCAATTATATCACTCTTTAAAAGTAATTCTGAGTTATTTCACGTCCTACCTGCTTGATAAGTTCATCCTCCTTCTCCTCAAATGAGCCTAAAGCTTTTGCCACCTCTGTTTTAAATCTAAAATGAAAACAGAAAGGTTGAGGCATATTACACATTTTCCAAGGCACACTTGTAGGCTAAAACAACTTTTTTATCAAACGGTAGAGGAGTTCTTACCTCTCCATTTCATTTTCTGTGATTATAAACTTGTCCCTCAGTTTGGGGTCAGCTTTGTTCTCCCACCAGAATGTGTGGGTGCCCTTCCTGTGTTCAGGCCTGAAATTACAATTGACATTGATCCATGAGAAATATGGTGAACCACATTTTTACAAGCACATTGGTCAATAATAATGCCAGCCATCAGAAAAGTCTGTTAGGCCATTAATTCTGCCTCCTTCTTTCCACTCCTCTCCTCTCCTCTTTTGACCTCACCCTCTCACCGTCCCCCCTACTCACAAGGCAGGCAATACGCTTGACCTCATCTTCACTAGATGCTGTTCTTCTACTAATCTCACTGCAACTCCCCTCCAAGTCTCCGATCACTACCTTGTATCCTTTCCCTCTCCTCCAACACTACTCACTCTGCCCCTACTCAGACGGTATTGTGTCGTCGCAACCTTCGCTCTCTCTCTCCTGCTACTCTCTCCTCTTCCATCCTATCATCTCTTCCCTCTGCTCAATCCTTCTCCAACCAATCTCCTGATTCTGCCTCCTCAACCCTCCTCTCCTCCCTTTCTGCATCCTTTGACTCTCTATGTCCCCTATCCTCCCGACCGGCTCGGTCCTCCCCTCCTGCTCCATGGCTTGACGACTCATTGCGAACTCACAGAACAGGGCTCCGGGCAGCCGAGCGGAAATGGAGGAAAACTAGCCTCCCTGCAGACCTGGCATCTTTTCACTCCCTCCTCTCTACATTTTCTTCCTCTGTTTCTGCTGCTAAAGCCACTCTACCACTCTAACTTCCAAGCATCTGCCTCTAACCCTAGGTAGCTCTTTGCCACCTTCTCCTCCCTCCTGAATCCTCCTCCCTCTCTGCGGATGACTTCGTCAACCATTTTGAAAAGAAGGTCGACGACATCCAATCCTCGTTTGTTAAGTCAAACGACACCGCTGGTCCTGCTCACATTGCCCTACCCTATGCTTTGACCTCTTTCTCCCCTCTCTCTCCAGATGAAATCTTGCGTCTTGTGACGGCCGGCCGCCCAACAACCTGCCAGCTTGACCCTATCCCCTCCTCTCGTCTCCAGACCATTTCCGGAGACCTTCTCCCTTACCTCACCTCGCTCATCAACTCATCCTTGACCGCTGGCTACGTCCCTTCCGTCTTCAAGAGAGCGAGAGTTGCACCCCTTCTCAAAAAACCTACACTCGATCCCTCCAATGTCAACAACTACAGACCAGTATCCCTTCTTTCTTTTCTCTCCAAAACTCTTGAACGTGCCGTCCTTGGCCAGCTCTCCTGCCATCTCTCTCAGAATGACCTTCTCGATCCAAATCAGTCAGGTTTCAAGGCTGGTCATTCAACTGAGACTGCTCTTCTCTGTGTCACGGAGGCTCTCCGCACTGCTAAAGCTAACTCTCTCTCCTCTGCCCTCATCCTTCTAGACTTATCTGCTGCCTTTGATACTGTGAACCATCAGATCCTCCTCTCCACCCTCTCCGAGTTGGGTATCTCCGGCGCGGCTCACTCTTGGATTGCGTCCTACCTGACAGGTCGCTCCTACCAGGTGGCGTGGCGAGAATCCGTCTCCGCACCACGTGCTCTCACCACTGGTGTCCCCCAGGGCTCAGTTCTAGGCCCATCCAATTCTCGCTATACACCAAGTCACTTGGCTCTGTCATATCCTCACATGGTCTCTCCTATCATTGCTATGCAGACGACACACAATTAATATTCTCCTTTCCCCCTTCTGATAACCAGGTGGCAAATCGCATCTCTGCATGTCTGGCAGACATATCAGTGTGGATGGCGGATCACCACCTCAAGCTGAACCTCGGCAAGACGGAGCTGCTCTTCCTCCCGGGGAAGGACTGCCCTTTCCATGATCTTGCCATCACGGTGGACAACTCCATTGTATCCTCCTCCCAGAGTGCTAAGAGCCTCGGCGTGACCCTGGACAACACCCTGTCGTTCTCCGCTAACATCAAGGCGGTGACCCGATCCTGTAGGTTCATGCTATACAACATTCGCAGAGTACGACCCTGCCTTACACAGGAAGCGGCGCAGGTCCTAATCCAGGCACTTGTCATCTCCCATCTGGATTACTGCAACTCCCTGTTGGCGGGGCTCCCTGCGTGTGCCATTAAACCCCTACAACTCATCCAGAACGCCGCAGCCCGTCTGGTGTTCAACCTTCCCAAGTTCTCTCACGTCACCCCGCTCCTCCGCACACTCCACTGGCTTCCAGTTGAAGCTTGCATCTGCTACAACACCATGGTGCTTGCCTACGGAGCTGTGAGGGGAACGGCACCTCCGTACCTTCAGGCTCTGATCAGGCCCTACACCCAAACAAGGGCACTGCGTTCATCCACCTCTGGCCTGCTGGCCCCCCTACCTCTGCGGAAGCACAGTTCCCGCTCAGCCCAGTCAAAACTGTTCGCTGCTCTGGCACCCCAATGGTGGAACAAGCTCCCTCACGACGCCAGGACAGTGGAGTCAATCACCACCTTCCGTAGACACCTGAAACCCCACCTCTTTAAGGAATACCTGGGATAGGATTAAGTAATCCTTCTAACCCCCCCAAAAAAAATATATATATAGATGTACTATTGTAAAGTGGTTGTTCCACTGGATGTCATAAGGTGAATGCACCAATTTGTAAGTCGCTCTGGATAAGAGCGTCTGCTAAATGACGTAAATGTAAAGAAAAGCAAATAAAAAAAACTGCGTGAAAGCGTCCCATCTTTATATTAACATGAACATATTAGTTAGTACTGTATCTTACCTGGCCATGTGTTCCAACAAGCCCCCGAACAACACAGTGATGTCGCCATCAGTGACATCTCTCTCCACCTGGAGGCCGCAGCAGTAACACCAACATTTGCGTTTGTGCTGAGTGCAATCGAACCTCTCCACCTGGGGATTTTTTATCGTTCGACGCGCCTCTTTCACCTGTAAAACACAGGCATGTCTTTCAGGAATAGTTCATATGATTTGCATCTCATTGAGCAGGATAAAAAACATTTGTAGTGTAGCTAGGCGTAGCTAACGTTGGCTAGCTGGCATTGATGAGGCAGGCAGTTGCCAATTTTACCTTCTCAAGGAATTTAACAAGGACGACTTTGAGTTTGCTCTGATGACTTTTCCCGAAGATGTGTGCTTTTCCGGAGAAAGATGTTTGCCTACATATCGCACAGTAAAATGCACCCATTTTCGGCACGTCCCTTTGTTTTCTAGACGTTAGACCAACTCCATCCCCAAAATATGCATTGATCTGATGACGCAGGGTTGTTTATCTGGCTGGCTAGCTAGATTACGTTACCGTAGTTTATTTGCTAACCGAGTTCCCCCTGCACTGTCTCGTGCAAGATATTGCGTCTATTTATCATACATTGGTCGATAAGATGCAAATGCACACCATGCTCTTACTAAAATGTCTAGTTACAATAGCTTTAGTAAGAACTAGTGTGTACACAAAATGCTAATTTAGACCGCTGTGTATCACTTCCGGGTCAGGTTGTCATTGAACTGCATTCTTCTTCGATTAGGTTTAACGGCGGTTTGTTGCATTACCGCCACTTACTAGACTGGAGTATACCTCCCTTTATACTTCAGAAAAATGCAACAAACACCCTACCATCTAATCCTACACTCACAAAAAAAACACCACCCTACTCCGCTTTTTAAATATATCTAGTCCTACCTGCATACTTTTCACACCTAGGAACCTCCCTTCTACACACTGCTGCCACATGCCCATAAGCTTGACACCTGTAACAACATAATGTATTCGGCACCAAAACTTGTACAGTATAACTTATATACCCAAACATCCCTTTCTTGGACAAAGACTCAACATCAAAAGAACAGATAATGACTTGTGTTTCACCACTCACGCCCATTGAACTTAAAAATAAAGGTCCCCTATGTTATAGTAGAAAATCATCAAAACACATTCATCATTATATGCTAAACCATTTTTTCATATTTCTGATTAAACAGCATGATCATCACACAGGTGCACCTTGTGCTGGAGACAAAAGGCCACTCTAAAATGTGCAGTTTTGTCACACAACATAATGCCACAGATGTCTCAAGTTTTGAGGGTGCATGCAATTGGCATGCTGACTGTAGGAATGTCCACTAGAGCTGTTGCCAGATAATTTAATGTTATTTTCTCTACCATTAACCACCTTCAATGTGATTTTTAGAGAATTTTGGCAGTATGTCCAACTGGCCTCTCAACCGCAGACCATGTGTAACCACACTAGCCCAGGACCTCCACATCCGGCTTCTTCACCAGCGGGAGCGTCTGAAACCAGCCACATGGACAGCTAATGAAACTGAGGAATATTTCTGTCTGAATAATGTATTTAAATGTATTTCACCTTTTGGAACTTCAATTTCCTGTTGGATGAATACTTAGCTACTATCAGCAGTAGGGCCTGGGACTATAGATTTGACTCTGAATGATATGTTTGTTTCCAACATTAGGGCTGTTTTCCTAAAGAAGTTCAATCTGCTTCATGTTTTGTTTCCTTGCCACGATACTAACGAGTACCGCAATACTGGTATTGTCCCGACCCAAACCAGCAGTGTGTATTATTTAGAGTTGTCAATCTAGTGTTTTGAGTTTCTACTTCCTCATGTGTTGAACCACAAGTTAATTAGGGGTTAGTGCACATAAATATTAAATAGTGTACATAAAGATGTATGAAAATGTTGTCAGCACTGTTTCCTGTGTCTAAGAAGGGTGTGTGTGGTGATGGGGTGTTGGCGGTGCGCGCAGTGATCTGAGCTGTTGTGGATAAAATAAAAGGGCCAAATTCTTGTCCCAGTCTGACCTTGTCAACAGTGTTGCCATGTTCGTGGTTTTCCTGCCAAATTGGGATACTTTGAAAACAATGTTGCAGGTGAAAATGTATTGAACGACGGGTTGCAGGTTTTTGAGCTACTTCTAAGTTGCACTGCGGCCGCCATGGCATTTCTCTTAAATATGTCACTGTTACCTGCTGCTGACTATGAGGCAGAGAGAGAGAGTGTGTGTGTGTGTGTGTGTGTGTGTGTGTGTGTGTGTGTGTGTGTGTGTTCGTTCTTCGGTGAGGTTTATCGACGGTTGGAATCCAACGTTATGGTGCATTACCGCCACCTACTGTACTGGAGTGTGGGCCAGAGACAGAAAAACTAAATCCTACCTGCCAGCCCCGTTGCGCTTAAAAAAGATAAAATATTTGAGACTATATCTAATGACGTTCTACTCAATATACTCTTTAAACTAATTTCCTCTATCCACTCCTCCCTCATACTAGATCTCAGCCTCTCTCTTTCCCTCTGATACTGCCCACACTGTAGCAATACATGCTCCACTGTCTCTGTTTCCTGACAATAATAACACTTTCCTATTGGATGCTTTCCAATCAAATTTAAGGACTTATTCTACTGGCTGTGTCCCACCCTTAACCTTGTAAAAATAGCCTCCTCTCTTCTGTCCCTTCCTGCCATCCTCCCCGACTTTCCTCTGTACTTGAAATAAATGCCTTGCTATATTTATTTTATTTTTATTTAACCTTTATTTAACTAGGCAAGTCAGTTAAGAACAAATTATTATTTACAATGACAGCCTGGCAAAAGGCCTCCTGCGGGGATTGGGGCCTGGGATTAAAAAACAAATATACAATATAAATGTAGGACAAAACACACATCAGAACAAGAGAGACAACACAACACTACATAAAGGGATACCTAAGACAACAACATAGCAAGGCAGCAACACATGACAACATAGCATGGTAGCAACAACATAACAACATGGTAGAAACACAACATGGTAGCAGCACAAAACATGGTACAAACATTATTAGGCACAGTCAACAGCACAAAGATCAAGAAGGTAGAGACAACAATACATCACACAAAGCAGCCACAACTGTCAGTAAGAGTGTCCATGATTGAGTCTTTGAATGAAGAGATTGAGATAAAACTGTCCAGTTTGAGTGTTTGTTGCAGCTCGTTCCAGTCGCTAGCTGCAGCAAACTGAAAAGAGGAGTGACCCAGGGATGTGTGTGCTTTGGGGACCTTTAACAGAATGTGACTGGCAGAACGGGTGTTGTATGTGGAAGATGAGGGCTGCAGTAGATATCTCAGATAGGGGGGAGTGAGGCCTAAGAGGGTTTTATAAATAAGCATCAACCAGTGGGTCTTGCGACGGGTATACAGAGTTGACCAGTTTACATAGGAGTATAGAGTGCAGTGATGTGTCCTATAAGGAGCATTGGTGGCAAATCCGAATGGTAAAGAACGTCTAGCCGCTCGAGAGCACCCTTACCTGCCGATCTATAAATGATGTCTCCGTAATCTAGCATGGGTAGGATGGTCATCTGAATCAGGGTTAGTTTGGGAGTTGGGTGAAATAGGAGCGATTTCGATAGAGGAAACCAAGTCTAGATTTAACTTCAGCCTGCAGCTTTGATATGTGCTGAGAGAAGGACGTTATTACATTGCTCACTCCCTACCCGGTATCTCATTCTACCGTTATACGACTTTGTATGCGTTGTTGGTTGGCAACCTTGACATTTACGGAGTTTATGGAACGGATTCCTGTTGGAACGTTCCACAAATTATACCCACCCGGACAGTGCACCGTCTAGCCATACTCCCAAGTGACTCTCAAGCTTCCATACAGTCCCATCTCCTTCGCCTGGGTATTACCCACCCACCCAAAGCTTGTGTTCTGTCTTCGCTCATGTACCCAGCATGCCTGTAAAATCCCTTTTGCAGGATGAGACACCCCATGTCCCTGTAGGTTGACCCAATAATTCATTGCTAGCTGCTGTCTCCTAATCTGCAATGGCATATCCCCCATCTCAGTGTATGTTTGTTGAGAGAGTACTACAGTTATTGGCTGAGTCACGTGAACGAGAGGCGAGA
Source organism: Salmo trutta (assembly GCF_901001165.1). NCBI lineage: Eukaryota > Metazoa > Chordata > Actinopteri > Salmoniformes > Salmonidae > Salmo > Salmo trutta. Next base: position 18,233,965 of record NC_042975.1, on the reverse strand, counting down.
GAGCAGCACGTGTGCACGTTGTGACAACGTTTTACCAGATGTATGTAGGCTATTTAGATTGTCATTATGGAGACACCTATTTCCAACCCCTTTTTCCATAAAACATAATAATACGCTCGAACTGATGCACATCAAGAAAGAATGGATACAAAGCCCTGGAAAACGACTTTGGGCGCACTAGAGCACATTACATACATTTACTTGGAGGTGGTATAAACTGCATTCTAATCTTTACTGCTGTAAGAAAACGGTATCAAGCGAAGTGCTTTATGTATGCTCAGTTCTTGGGTCTCCGGGGCTGCCCGAGTGGAAATGTTTTATGGAAGTAATGGAACTCCCTCTGCATGGTTCTTTTTATGGGGAAAAGTCCTCAATGAAACTGACATTAGGCTAAATGGAGAATTATACATTTGCCTCTGTTGGCCATCAGGTAGCCTATTAATGTGTATGCCAAATTGTGCCTGTCCTTGTGCTTGTCTCCCCCCCCCCAGGTGTCGCCCATCTTCCCCATTATCCCCTGTGTATTTATACCTGTGTTTTCTGTCTGTCTGTTGCCAGTTCGTCTTGTTTGTTCAAGCCTACCAGCGGTTTGGCTCAGCTCCTGGGTTTCCCCTAGTCTCGCTTTTCTCGACCTCCTGGTTTTTGACCTTTGCCTGTCCTGACCCTGTACCCGCCCGCCTGACCACTGCCTGTCTCTGAGCCTGCCTGCCATCTTATACCTTTGCTCCTCCTCTGGATTACTGACCTCTGCCTGACCTGAGCCTGCCTGCCGTCCTGTACCTTGGCCTCGGCTCTGGATTATCGACCCCTGACTGCCTTGACCTGTTGTTTGCCTGCCCTGTGGTTACAATAAACATTGTTACTTCACACCGTCTGCACTTGGGTCTTACTTTGACTCCTGATAGTTAATATTTAATTCAGTGATTTAAATTATGACCCCATCCTCAGTAGCCTATTGCAGCAGGCTATTGGGAAACACAAGCGCTTCTTATTGCGAAATCACCTCGCTACCCATTAATATATTAGTCTGTTAATTTGAACTAAGCAAACTGCTAAATCATTCAGTTTACATCTTGCCTACATCTTGTCTAGGCTGCTGTAAACTATCTGGAATTAGATGTAGGCCTATCAGGGGCTATGGGCTACCTGCCTTTAGCTAAGCAAACTATGGCAAAATGTAATTACAATCATAAACCCAGATTTTAGCCTGTAACCTATGCCTATTGACATGATAAATTAATGTCGCAAATGGGTTGCAGTCTTACCATCTGGCACATAATAACAGCACAATTGCCAGAAAATAGCCCAACATTTGTTTTTTTATGTTCACCCAAGTTTTTCTTGTTCAGATATTTAGAGATCCTCAGTCCAACTTTCATCACTCAAACTCTCCTGTCAGATGTATCTATAGTTATGCACACGTGCAAAGGGGATTTAAAATGTATAAACCTGGTTTGATCCCTGAATGCTGATTGGCTGAAAGCTGTGGTATACTTTTTACTGTTCTAATTACAGTGGTAACCAGTTTATAATAGCAACAAGGCACCCCAGGGTATGTTGTATTTAAGTGATAATGCCCTCGAAGCCGGTGTTTGGAGGATATATTGGCACAGGTCGGCAAACCATGCCAATATATCCTCCAAACACTGACTTCGAGGGCATTATCACTTTTATACAACGGGTTACCAACATATTCAAAAAATGATTTGACATATTTTAATTAAAAATGTTATTTTTATTAATCTATTCATAGGCCTACTATTTCATCCTTCCACAAGATATAGTCCCGACACAAATCTAGTGTTGCTAGAGATGCGACCCAGTCGTTCAGTCTTTTTGTTCTTTATCTATGGACGCGACCCAGTCGTTCGTTTTAAATGTTCCATTGCCATACTGGCTGGGAACATTCTTATCCCTTGCTTGCTAGCTAGTGTTGATGATCAGTTACTTGAGTAGGAGACCAAGTCAAGACGCCGGACAGGGTGGATTCAATTATAGTAAGGCAGCTTTATTAAGATACAAAGATATTTGGCATAGCGTGCACGGACTCGTTCTGTCACCTCTTAAGGAGACAGCAGAAGAGAGCCCCGAAAACATGTTGTGTTTACATTTTATACAGTGTAACAATAATGAAATGACGTAGGTTGAGTCTGGTAGATTCGCTCTCCTGACTGGTCGATGAGTGTTGAGGGCGGTCCCGTCCCCGACTAATGTCGACTTCTCATTGGCTCTTGACAGTGTTCTCTGTTCTTGAAACCCAGCCCTCAGGGATGTGTGTGTGTGTGTGTGTCACGAGTCTACTCAGCCTACACTACTTCTAGCTTATCTTCATGTGTGTACCCGAGAGTCAGACACCCAAGGACAGTGCCTGTTTTTATGCTACAGTTAGGACAGTTTCTGCTACCAGCCCCTCCCGTACACCTGTCCTTGAGCGGCCCCACAACCAGGCATTGTGTGTGTGTGGGTGGTTAGGATTAACTGTTCTGCAAGATGTTATCTTGGTATAATGATTGTGTAAGGTTACTGGCAGTGTTTAGGCAATATCGCATTAGTATTAAGAGACATGAAGAATATATTCATTACACTAGCCAACTACTACTAATTTACAGTCACATCAAAAAGTGCAGCCAGAATAACAGTAAAGTAGCTGCATTTGCATTTGTTTAAACTGTTTTCTAGTGACATTTATTTTGATACATCCATAACAATAAGCTGATGAGGCGTGATTTCACCTGGCATAGAAAATGTGCTCACTCATCAGGACACTGTCATTCAGAGGAGCTAGCCAACAACACATCTACAACAACACAATCACTTCAAATGACTGCAAATGACCTGCGTTTCGTTTGACCTTTTTTCAATTGGTTGGATTGTGCAGTCAGATGGAACAGAGTAAATAGGCATTTTAACTTCATAGATTTAGCCGGTGGCAACTTGTGCAATAGACACCAAATGGAATGCGGTTTTAACCAATCAGCATTCAGGATTAGACCCACCCGTTGTAAAAATGGCCAATATACCACAGCTAATGGCTGTATCCAGGCGCTCTGCGTTGAGTCGTGCAGAAGAACAGCCCTTAGCCGTGGTATATTGGCCATATACCATACTGCCCTACCATAAAAAAGGCAGTAACTGCTCATAGCGTGGAAGTGAGAAAAATTGCTTTTATTTACCTTGGTTTCACAGTAACTTTATGCAGTTACTTTTTGTACATTTCCACAAACTTCAAAGTGTTTCCTTTCAAATGGTACCAAGAATATGCATATCCTTGCTTCAGGTCCTGAGCTACAGGCAGTAGGATTTGGGCATGTCATTTTAGGCGAAAATTGAAAAAAGGGTCAGATCCTTAAGAGGTATTAACATGACCCCCATCTTCTCCAAAACACAATACAATAGAGGCAGGATACTTGTCCACATGATTAAGCATGTATTTAATGTAGCAAAAATGACATTAACTAATTTTCGACCAAATGAGCAGTTACTGCCTTTTTGCTTGGTAGGGCAGAAATGACGTACCTTATGACGTAATAAAGGAATTTGAATATGTGTCAAGAAAAAATATAATTTGCCTTTGCCAGATCATTTTCTATCAATGGATGTTGATTTAACTTGTTTGACTGCTATTATTAAGCAATGTCATAGCATTCAATAATTATTATTTTGAGGAAACCCAAATTTTGCTTTCAAAGCCGTCACAAGTTACTATGATTCTCCTACTTAATTGTCTCGATAACGTTATGGAAAAATAGGTAATTGTATAGATATGACATCTCCCTTCATCCTGTCCAAAAAAAACATTTGGCTTAGTTTTCAGACATTGTAGGTTTTTAGTGGTCACCGGCCAAGAAATTGTGCTTGACCTGGCAACCCTGCTTGCCAATGACTGTATAGAATGAGCTGTGCAATGGTGTATTGAGAAGCTTCCCACTGTTGCTGCGTCACATGTCACTGGTGGTAGCTAACGTGGCCAATTTGTTCCATCCCACTTGATTATATTTTGAGTAGGACAGCCGCCTACACGAGAAATAACTTGTAATATTGATAGTAGCCATCTGGATGTCACTGTAATACCACAGCAAGATATTTCACAGGATGTATAAATGTGAAGCATCCGTTTGGTGTTTCCACTCACTACCAAATATGGTGATGAGAGGAAGCCCAGTGACCAGCAGTGGGAGAAGATGGAGCGATGAAACATTTTATCTGAATACTGTTTTCTGTTTCCAAATCTAAAATCTGTAAACAAACAGATTGGACTAAATTTTGTAGACTTTATCCTTTGCCAAAGTTTCAAAAAATGGTGTTCTTTAGAAGGAGTGCAAAGGAGTTAATGCACATGCGCACTTCACAGAGTAAGCGTTCCCTAACGGAAATATGCAAATACATGCTAGAACGCACCAGTGGGATCTCGCTAGCTCGTGCGTGGCTCTGCCCACCTCTTTGCTTGTTCTGCCAAACATGATTAATTCGCTTCCATTGGAAACAACCGGCTGTGGTCTATCTTAGGTTAGTCAGAACAAATCTTTGGTGATACAATTTACTGCTCAGTTGCATGCCGGCAAGACAACAACACCGGGCACAGTGTGTCATTTGCTCCCGAGTCCCTATTGCCGAGTACTGCTACTGACTGAACCAAATCTGTTCATCCCCACTCAACTCTCACTGCGCACCGATATATGTCGTCAATTTTGTGCACCAGGAGCCTTTCATAATTAAAAAAAAATCTGTTAAAGTTTGGCCTCCACGAAGTTACATCGGAGAGAATGGCGAAGCTAACGTTAGTATTTACTCCGCCCAAATCTGTCCCCATGAGAAAAGCCCTTTTTTTGTATGGGGGTCTATGAGAGTGTCCAATTAAGTGAGGCTAATTTGATCAAATAGAATTTTCGGAATGTTTAGGCTGTAACAAATGTACTGATATAAGTGGATGCACGTGGCATTCCGGCAATGTTTAGGAAAAACGATTTAGTTGTGCCTGTTGTTCACACGTGTATCTGCTCTCATTGGCTAGAATGGTCCCACCTGATCTCACCTCTTCTCGCCTGCCTTCCATCTTTGAGGACATGCATTGTTTGAGTGGACACTCGACTATCTTGTCAATATAGATCATGTTTGGTTACGTGCACTGGCAGGGATGGCCACTCCCACTGCTGTGTGTGTGTGTGTGTGTGTGTGTGTGTGTGTGTGTGTGTGTGTGTGTGTGTGTGTGTGTGTGAGACAGAGAGAGAAAACGAATGAGCCAGATGTTTCACCGGATACATAAATCTGAAGCATCTGGTTGGCATTTCCACTCACCACCAAATGTGGTGATGAGAGGAAGCTCAGTGGCATGCAGTGTGATTTTCTCATCGTTTATAACATTTGATCTCATTAATGTTTTCTGTTCCAAAAATTAAAATCTGTTACAAACAGAGTGGACTAAGTTTTGTAGACTTTACCCTTTGCCAAAAATTGCGTTGTTTAGAAGGAGTGCAAAGGCGAATTGAGTTATTGCACACGCTCACTTCACAGAGTAGGCGTTCCGTAACGGAAATATGCTTGGCTCTGCCGACCACCTTGCTTGTTCTGCCCACTATGATTAATTTGCTCCCATTGGAAAGGACAGACTGTGGTCTATCTTGGGTTAGTTATACGAAGCTTTGACGAAAGTGTCTAACTATAACTATACTAAGGTTTTTCTAAATCTATTTACGGTAAGACCTTCATGAGTAATAAGACATTTTTATTAAATATAACCATTTCTGGACTAAAATACTTGCCATTGTTTGAATTTGGAATCTTTGGCATGCATAACAATATTGTCTAAAAAAACATACAGCTTTACTTTATAAAAATATGGTAGGCTGCATTTCAGCATAACATTTTAACTAATGTACTATAATGTACATTTTTTCTGCTCTGTCTGTGTGTGTTCAGAGAACAGGAATCGATCAGTTGTCTGATCTGTCTGGATCCACTAAGGGATCTGGTGACCATTCCTTGTGGCCAACTATACAGCTGTACATTTCAATGAAACATGGTGAAGCTCCAAAATTGCCCTCGCTAAAAATATGGTAGGCTGCATTTCAGCATAACATTTTAACTAATGTACTATAATGTACCTTTTTTCTGCTCTGTCTGTGTGTGTTCAGAGAACAGGAATCGATCAGTTGTCTGATCTGTCTGGATCCACTAAGGGATCTGGTGACCATTCCTTGTGCTATTGTATGGGCTGCATAATAGGCTACTGGGATCAGAATGATCTGAAGATGAGCCACAGCTGCCCCCAGAGCAGACAGAGCTTCAGTCTGGTTTTAGACCCCATCATAGCACTGAGACTGCACTTGTGAAGGTGGTAAATGACCTTTTAATGACGTCAGACCGAGGCTCTGCATCTGTCCTCGTGCTCCTAGATCTTAGTGCCGCTTTTGATACCATCGATCACCACATTCTTTTGGAGAGATTGGAAACCCAAATTGGTCTACATGGACAAGTTCTGGCCTGGTTTAGATCTTATCTGTCGGAAAGATATCAGTTTGTCTCTGTGAATGGTTTGTCCTCTGACAAATCAATTGTAAATTTCGGTGTTCCTCAAGGTTCCGTTTTAGGACCACTATTGTTTTCACTATATATTTTACCTCTTGGGGATGTCATTCGAAAACATAATGTTAAATTTCACTGCTATGCGGATGACACACAGCTGTACATTTCAATGAAACATGGTGAAGCTCCAAAATTGCCCTCGCTAGAAGCCTGTGTTTCAGACATAAGGAAGTGGATGGCTGCACACTTTCTACTTTTAAACTCGGACAAAACAGAGATGCTTGTTCTAGGTCCCAAGAAACAAAGAGATCTTCTGTTCAATCTGACAATTAATCTGGATGGTTGTACAGTCGTCTCAAATAAAACTGTGAAGGACCTCGGTGTTACTCTGGACCCTGATCTCTCTTTTGAAGAACATATCAAGACTGTTTCAAGGACAGCTTTTTTCCATCTACGTAACATTGCAAAAATCAGAAACTTTCTGTCCAAAAATGACGCAGAAAAATTAATCCATGCTTTTGTTACTTCTAGGCTGGACTACTGCAATGCTCTACTTTCCGGCTACCCGGATAAAGCACTAAACAAACTTCAGTTAGTGCTAAATATGGCTGCTAGAATCCTGACTAGAACCAAAAAATGTTATCATATTACTCCAGTGCTAGCCTCCCTACACTGGCTTCCTGTTAAGGCAAGGGCTGGTTTCAAGGTTTTACTGCTAACCTACAAAGCATTACATGGGCTTGCTCCTACCTATCTTTCCGATTTGGTCCTGCCGTACATACCTATACGTACGCTACGGTCACAAGACGCAGGCCTCCTAATTGTCCCTAGAATTTCTAAGCAAACGGCTGGAGGTAGGGCTTTCTCCTATAGAGCTCCATTTTTATGGAATAGTCTGCCTACCCATGTGAGAGACGCAGACTCAGTCTCAACCTTTAAGTCTTTACTGAAGACTTATCTCTTCAGTAGGTCCTATGATTAAGTGTAGTCTGGCCCAGGAGTGTGAAGGTGAACGGAAAGGCTGGAGCAACGAACCGCCCTTGCTGTCTCTGCCTTGCCGGTTCCCCTCTTTCCACTGGGATTCTCTGCCTCTAACCCTATTACAGGGGCTGAGTCACTGACTTACTGGTGTTCTTCCATGCCGTCCATGGTAAGGGTGCGTCACTTGAGTGGGTTGAGTCACTGACGTGGTCTTCCTGTCTGGGTTGGCGCCCCCCCTTGGGTTGTGCCATGGCGGAGATTTTTGTGGGCTATACTCGGCCTTGTCTTCGGACGGTAAGTTGGTGGTTGTAGACATCCCTCTAGTGGTGTGGGGGCTGTGCTTTGGCAAAGTGGGTGGGGTTATATCCTGCCTGTTTGGCCCTGTCCGGGGGTATCATCGGATGGGGCCACAGTGTCTTCTGATCCCTCCTGTCTCAGCCTCCAGTATTTATGCTGCATTAGTTTATGTGCCGGGGGGCTAGGGTCAGTCTGTTTCATCTGGAGTATTCTCTTGTCTTATCCGGTGTCCTGTGTGAATTTAAATATGCTCTCTCTAATTCTCTCTTTCTCTCTTTCTTTCTTTCTCTCTCAGAGGACCTGAGCCCTAGGACCATGCCTCGGGACTACCTGGCATGATGACTCCTTGCTGTCCCCAGTCCACCTGGCCATGCTGCTGCTCCAGTTTCAACTGTTCTGCCTGCGGCTACGGAACCCTGACCTGTTCACCGGACGTGCTTGTTGCACCCTCGACAACTACAATGATTATTATTATTTGACCATGCTGGTCATTTATGAACATTTTAACATCTTGACCATGTTCTGTTATAATATCCACCCGGCACAGCCAGAAGAGGACTGGCCACCCCTCATAGCCTGGTTCCTCTCTAGGTTTCTTCCTAGGTTTTTGGCCTTTCTAGGGAGTTTTTCCTAGGGAGTTTTTCCTAGCCACCGTGCCTCTTTCACATGCATTGCTTGCTGTTTGGGGTTTTAGGCTGGGTTTCTGTACAGCACTTTGAGATTTCAGCTGATATACGAAGGGCTATATAAATAAATTTGATTTGATTTGATTTGATTCCACAGCCTATTTTGAGGAAAAGCACCATGCTTGCCGAATTGGTGGAGAAACTGAAGACAGGACTTCAAGCTGTTCCTCTTGTTCACTGTTATGCTGGACCTGGAGATGTGGAGTGTGATGTCTGCACTGGTAGAAAATGTAAAGCTTTCAAGTCCTGTTTGGTGTGTCTGGCCTCTTACTGTGAGACTCACCTCCAGCCTCACTATGACTCTCCTGCTTTTAAGAAGCACAGGCTGGTCAAATCCTCCACACAACTACAGGAGAGGATCTGCTCTCGTCATGACAAGCTGCTGGAGATTTATTGCCATTCCGATCAGCACTGTATCTGTCTGCTGTGTCTGATGGATGAACATAAAGGCCATGAGACAGTCTCAGCTGCATCAGAAGGGACTGAGAAACAGAAGCTGCTGGATCTGAAACAGACAACGTACCAGCAGATGATCCAGGAGAGGGAAAGGGAGCTGCGAGATATTAAACTGGGTGTGTTCCACATCATACACTTTGCAGATGAATCAGTGGAGAACAGTGAGAGGATCTTTACTGAGATGATCCGCTCCATTGAGAGGTGCTCTGAGGTGAAGGAGCTGATCAGACCCCAGGAGAGGGCAGCAGTGAGTGGGTCTGAAGGACTCCAGGAGCGACTGAAGCAGGAGGTTGCTGAGCTGGGGAGCAGAGGCGCTGAGCTGGAGCAGCTCTCACACACAGAGGATCACATCCACTTTCTCCAGATTGTCCTGTCTCTCATTGCCAAGCTGGACCCTAAGGGTGTACATAGCCCCTCCTGTTGCCCATGTCTATGGTTCAAGGATGTGACGAGGAGTGTGTCTGAGCTGAAGGAGAGACTGGAGAAAATCTGTCAGGAAGAGGTGGAGAAGATACCTTCTAAACCCAATGCCTGGCCCACTACTCAGCCCCTAGCCACAGCAGCTTGCCCCCCTGCACAGCCCCTAGCCCAGCTCCAACCTCTGCAGAGAACCCAGCTTGACCCACACTCTCCGCCCTTGGGTCTTGACTCTGTGGACGTCACTATGAGCAGCAATCAGTACAAGCACCTGCATTGGATTTAGACTCTTAAGGTGAACTAACCAATTAGAACCTATGGTAATATCAACTATACTAAACAACTCACCAGCCCATGAGTGTTTACAAGAAGGAGATGAGGTGGTGACTGTGAACAACGTGCCAGTGGGATATTATGATTCGTTTGAGCTCCAAGATGTGCTTGAAAGGGCTGATCATTGTGGTCTGCTGACCCTGACCGTGTGGAGAAAGGACTAGATAGCAAGTCCTGCTATAGTCTGTAGTCGCCACCTGGGCTGGCTCTATACTCTGACTCCTTTGACTATGTGGGAGCACCTGCTCAGTGCAATTCGCAAGGCGATAGAGTTGAACAAGGGCTCGGATATGACAAATGATAAGAATTTGAAAGTTTGTTTATTTTTATCAAACGTTTTACAATGCTATGAAGTTGATGTAGGCTGACTAATGATGTTTGTTGCTATTAATAATAATGAAATGTAACATTGGAATGTTGTTTAGTTTTTGCTTCCACATAGATGTCATTTGTCAAAACTAAGCGGCGCAGTAAAACAAAAACATTTCATATTCAACATGTGAATGGTGTTATAATAATCCATCAGCATTTCTAATTTATGACAATCAATTAACAATTAAGTGGGATTCTTAGGATGATTAACAAAAATACAATTAACTTTTCAAACCATTTTAATTCAGTCATACTCCAAATAAGCGAACAATAGACAGCAGTTGAAACTGCATAAAACAGTATAATTGAAGGTTTTAAATGTACTATAAAGTTCTGGAAACAGATTCCTCATAGAATATTGTTCAAAGGTACTGTATCATTAAATAATGTGCAATGTGCAGTACTGATGCGTGTTTGCATATGAAGTATAAATGTATCCATATAAAATCTATAGTAAATGTGAAAGTCAGACTTTAGAAATGTGTTTTAATCCCCACCAAGGGAATGGGCAACAGTGACAATGAGGGCTACCAGCAAAATGAACATGGAAACAGACAGTATGACAGTGATGACCATCATGGCTCCACTGCGTGCTGGCAGGCCAGAGTCTATTTGGTTGTGGTCTTTGACTGAAATAAAAAGCATACAGAAAATATGTTTCAGGTTTTGTATACTTGCAACTGGAGTCAGAAACCTGTATGTGACGGTGCTGAATATTGACTCCAGATATAAAGGTTAGTAGAATGACATAGAAAGACAATGGGTACTACTGCCTTCAAATACCTTGTCTTGTAGAGACCTCCAGAATGTTGCTCTTCTCTGCTCCTACCACATACTGAAACCTTGAAATAAATATAACAGCTATTTAATTGTGGTCGAAAATCTTTAAAAAAAAAGATAAATACAGGACGATGAAAATGTAAGGGGAAAATAGCTCTATCTACCTGTATGTTGAGCCAGTGGTGAGATTTGTCACTTGATAACCCAGGTTTCTGCTGGTAGTGAACTGGGCATTATGCTCAATGGTTGAGATGATGTCCCTTCTGAACCGACAGGGGAGCACTTTGAATATATTGACCAAAGTTTCTGTGGAAGGAGACATTCATACCCCGGTACTATAAATATTACTAATGACAACAATAAAAATGATTTCTGGTTTAGTATTTTCGAAATGACCATTGTTACCATTGTCTTGTCAGAATAAAATTATTGGTTTTAGCAATTGAATGGAGAGTTATGCAAGATTCCTCCCATAATCACATTGATATTAGGAGACAAAAGGCCAAAAGGAACACTCACTGCTCTCGTTGGTGTCAGTGTTGTTGTACTCCAAAGTCACACTCTGTGTTGCCAAAGCACATGGAGGCAGGCTCAAAAGTAAAGAATCAGCAAACATGCCTGTTACAACTCCATCTGACTCTTTCAGAAGGCTCACTTGGAATTCTAGAGTAAAGCAACAATTTGGAAAAGGAATAACCACATGTTATGAATAATGAATCATCAAAAATGTATCTCAAAAGATACAGTAATGCACTGTGTTTTTAAAATGTTTAAGATGAGGATATGTTCGATCAAATTCTGACATAATTGTGACTTTGTGTGTTACAATTTCTAGGTCAGAAAGGTTTTGACAAACTGAATATTCAATCTTATGAGTGGCGCAGTGGTCTAAGGCACTGCATCTCAGTGCTGAAGGTGTCACTACAGACCCTGGTTCGATTCCAGGCTGTATCACAAACAGCTGTGATTGGAAGTCACATGGGGCGGCGCACAATTGGCCCAGCGTCGTTAGGGTTTGGCTGGGGTAGGTCTTCATTGTAAATAAGAATTTGTTTTTAACTGACTTGCCTAGTTAAATAAAGGTTAATTTAAAAAAAGATCAAAATCATAACATACCTGCATTTGAAAGGGTGAAAAGCATTCCAAAGAAGATGAACATTGTCCTCATTGTTGTTGATAGATATCAAGCCGTGCTGAGTAGGTGAGACTCGTGTGAACACAACAACATTATATGGAATGGGAGCGCTGGAATAACTAGAATTGACCTTGACATCCGCGAATCAGGGACAAGGTGCTGCCTGGGAACAATAGAGGGAAACCAGTTTGACCAGGTTTATCTGTGTACTGTCACAACTTTTGTTTATCCTATCGTGTTTTCTTCAGCCTAATGGTCCACATAGTGTTAAACGTCCAAGTCTTATATATAGTATAGTCCACAGGAGGTTGGTGGCACCTTAATTGGGGAGTTCATGGTAATGGCTGGAGTGGAATGGTATCAAAAACATCCATTGATGCCATTCCATTGACTCCAATTCAGTCATTATTTTGAGCCGTCCTCCCCTCAGCAGCCTCCACTGGTATAGTCAGGTACTAATGAAGGGCCAATGGCTCCTGCCTTATTCCTATTAGATGGAGGTCTAGTCATTTTGTGAGATGATACAATTTAAAGTCCTCCTGACTTCACTACATTGATGAGAGAATTGGGATGGTCCCCGCTTATGGCCATCGACCGTGTCCGAAGGCTGCAGGCATGAGCAACTTTCAGGAGTGAACCGTGCAGACATGAGATCTTCTGTTGAATCTGACAATTAATCTTGATGGTTGTACAGTCGTCTCAAAGAAAAATGTGAAGAACCTCGGCATTACTCTGGACCCTGATCTCTCTTTTGACTAACATATCAAGACTGTTTCAAGGACAGCTTTTTTCCCATCTATGTAACATTGCAAAAATCAGAAACTTTCTGTCCAGAAATGACACAGAAAAATGTATTCATGCTTTTGTCACTTCTAGGTTAGACTACTGCAATGCTCTACTTTCCGGCTACCCGGATAAAGCACTAAATAAACTTCAGTTAGTGCTAAACACGGCTTCTAGAATCTTGACTAGAACCCCAAAATTTGATCATATTACTCCAGTGCTAGCCTCTCTACACTGGCTTCCTGTCAAGGCAAGGACTGATTTCAAAGTTTTACTGCTAACCTACAAAGCATTACATGGGCTTGCTCCTATCTTTCCGATTTGGTCCTGCCATACATACCTACACGCAGCGTACGGTCACAAGACGCAGGCCTCCTAACTGTCCCTAGAATTTAAAAGAAAACAGCTGGAGGCAGGGCTTTCTCCTATAGAGCTCCATTTTTATGGAATGGTCTGCCTACCCATGTGAGAGTCGCAGACTCGGTCTCAACCTTTAAGTCTTTATTGAAGACTCATCTCTTCAGTAGGTCCTATGATTGAGTGTAGTCTGGCCCAGGAGTGTGAAGGTGAACGAAAAGGCACTGGAGCAACGAACTGCCCTTGCTGTCTCTGCCTGGCCGGTTCCCCTCTCTCCACTGGGATTCTTTGCCTCTAACCCTATTACAGGGGCTGAGTCACTGGCTTACTGGTGCTCTTCTATGCCATCCCTAGGAGGGGTGCATCACTTGAGTGGGTTGAGTCACTAACGTGATCTTCCTGTCTGGGTTGGCGCCCCCCCTTCGGTTGTGCTGTGGCGGAGATCTTTGTGGGCTATACTTGGCCTTGTCTGAGGATGGTAAGTTGGTGGTTGACGATATCCCTCTAGTGGTGTGGGGGCTGTGTTTTGGCAAAGTGGGTGGGGTTATATCCTGCCTGTTTGGCCCTGTACGGGGGTATCATCGGATGGGACCACAGTGTCTCCCGACCCCTTCTGTCTCAGCCTTCAGTATTTATGCTGCAGTAGTTTACAGTGAGGGAAATAAGTATTTGATCCACTGCTGATTTTGTACGTTTGCCCACTGACAAAGAAATGATCAGTCTATAATTTCAATGGTAGGTTTATTTGAACAGTGAGAGACAGAATAACAACAACAAAAAATCCAGAAAAACGCATGTCAAAAATGTTATAAATTGATTTGCATTTTAATGAGGGAAATAAGTATTTGACCCCCACTCAATCAGAAAGATTTCTGGCTCTTTTATACAGGTAACAAACTGAGATTAGGAGCACACTCTTAAAGGGAGTGCTCCTAATCTCAGTTTGTTACCTGTATAAAAGACACCTGTCCACAGAAGCAATCAATCAATCAGATTCCAAACTCTCCACCATAGCCAAGACCAAAGAGCTCTCCAAGGATGTCAGGGACAAGATTGTAGACCTACACAAGGCTGGAATGGGCTACAAGACCATCAGCAAGCAGCTTGGTGAGAAGGTGACAACAGTTGGTGCGATTATTCGCAAATGGAAGAAACACAAAAGAACTGTCAATCTCCCTCGGCCTGGGGCTCCATGCAAGATCTCACCTCGTGGAGTTGCAATGATCATGAGAACGGTGAGGAATCAGCCCAGAACTACACGGGAGGATATTGTCAATGATCTCAAGGCAGCTGGGACCATAGTCACCAAGAAAACAATTGGTAACACATTACGCCGTGAAGGACTGAAATCCTGCAGCGCCCGCAAGGTCCCCCTGCTCAAGAAAGCACATATACATGCCCGTCTGAAGTTTGCCAATGAACATCTGAATGATTCAGAGGACAACTGGGGGAAAGTGTTGTGGTCAGATGAGACCAACATGGAGCTCTTTGGCATCAACTCAACTCGCCGTGTTTGGAGGAGGAGGAGGAATGCTGCCTATGACCCCAAGAACACCATCCCCACCGTCAAACACCGCATCAAAGGGGCGATGGACGGGGCCATGTACCGTCAAATCTTGGGTGAGAACCTCCTTCCCTCAGCCAGGGCATTGAAAATGGTTTGTGGATTGGTATTCCAGCATGACAATGACCCAAAACACACGGCCAAGGCAACAAAGGAAGAAGAAGCACATTAAGGTCCTGGAGTGGCCTAGCCAGCCTCCAGATCTTAATCCCATAGAAAATCTGTGGAGGGAGCTGAAGGTTCGAGTTGCCAAACGTCAGCCTCGAAACCTTAATGACTTAATGAAGATCTGCAAAGAGGAGTGGGACAAAATCCCCCCTGAGATGTGTGCAAACCTGGTGGCCAACTACAAGAAACGTCTGACTTCTGTGATTGCCAACAAGGGTTTTGCCACCAAATACTAAGTCATGTTTTGCAGAGGGCTCAAATACTTATTTCCCTCATTAAAATGCAAATCATTTTATAACATTTTTGACATGCGTTTTTCTGGATTTTTTTGTTGTTATTCTGTCTCTCACTGTTCAAATAAACCTACCATTAAAATTATAGACTGATCATTTCTTTGTCAGTGGGCAAACGTACAAAATCAGCAGGGGATCAAATACTTTTTTCCCTCACTGTATGTGTCGGGGGGCTAGGTTCAGTCTGTTATATCTGGAGTATTTCTCCTGTCTTATCCGGTGTCCTGTGTGAATTTAAGTATGCTCTCTCTATCGTTCTCTCTTTCTTTCTTTCTTTCTTTCTTTCTTTCTCTCTCTTGGAGGACATGAGCCCTAGGACCATGCCTCAGGACTACCTGGCCTGATGACTCCTTGCTGTCCCCAGTCCACCTGGCCGTGTTGCTGCTCCAGTTTCAACTGTTCTGCCTGCGGCTAAGGAACCCTGACCTGTTCACCCGACGTGCTACTTGTCCCAGACCTGCTGCTTTCAACTCTCTAAAGACAGCAGGAGCGGTAGAGATACTCTGAATGATCGGCTATGAAAAGCCAACTGACCTGTTGCACCCTTGACAACCACTGTGATTATTATTATTTGACCCTGCTGGTGATCTATGAACATTTGAACATCTTGGCCATGTTCGGTTATAATCTCCACCCGGCACAGCCAGAAGAGGACTGGCCACCCCTCATAGTCTGGTTCCTCTCTAGGTTTCTTCCTAGGTTCTGGCCTTTCTAGGGAGTTTTTCCTAGCCACTGTGCTTCTACACCTGCATTGCTTGCTGTTTGGGGTTTTAGGCTTGGTTCCTGTACAGCACTTTGAGATATCAGCTGATGTAAGAAGGGCTGTATAAATACATTTGATTTGATGCTTGATCCAACATGGTAGCCCAACACATGATACTGTACATTTCTGAAATCCTTAAGATGTTTCCTAATCAAACAAAAAAACGAATGTGGCATCTTTCTAGAGCTCTGACTTTCCGACCTGGAGATCACTGACATCATGATTTGACCTTGTTTTTTTAATTTTTAATTTCCCAGTTGTCTTGAAAGCACCATTAGTAACAATAGTTTTGATTTTCTCTTGTCAGACCAATAAATAAAAGTGTCAGGACATGGCCACACCCCCTAAAGTAATTATTCACAAAAGTAGTGTGCTGGGCCTTTATTAGTCCTGTATTAGCGGACCGATATAGCTGTCTGTAGGGCAGACAAAAAAAACAATAACAACAAAAACACCCCCAAACATCTTCCCGTGGCTATGCATCAGGATTAAGCTGTCCCAGTTTATATGATGTCCCACTCTTGCTAAATTCACGCTATAGCGACCTTAAATCAACTCCTAGTAACCTTGTAAAGTGGTTTGGCTATCTTGGCAAAATACCTACTGTTGAGCCAGTAACAAGGGGGCTCAATCGGTCCCTGAAGTTGCTACCAGACATTGTTCACAAAATATTTAGTAAAATGTCCTTTCTTTTTGGTTTATGATGGGGTTAGGTTAGTTGAACTAAGCACCGCAGTCATGGTTTTATATTCAATCAATGAGTAGGCCTATATTATTTAATATCAGAGTGGGTAATTATACAACACATTTTTATGCTCTTAAAAGTTTATTTGACTACCGTTAGCCAGTAATGATTTATTTCAGTTTCAATAATATTATCAGGACTTTTATTTTGACGTTCAGAAGAACATTTCGGACCGGAAGTCCTCCAACCAACACGGATACGGAAGCGGAATGTGCGGGTTTATGGAGCGTGTTGGTTGATGTTTAGGGTCTATTCAGACGTGCGATTGATAACTCATAGGTGTACCTAATTTTAATTTCATGTTGGTGAAACACGTTCACCAAGCTAGTATGCAAAACCCCGACAATGTATTATGTGAGTAACTAGGCAATCTGGCTAAATTAAACAACAAAAGGACAGCTTAGCTAACATTAGCTAAACATATGTTGTTAACGTACTGCTACAGACAGTGATTTTCAAAGAATCAATCCCAAGCTCTTTCGGTACTTATGGAGATCTGAGTTGGTATAGTTATGGCAACAATTCCACCTGGCATATTAGAGCAAGATGAAATTAGTTAGCTAGCTCCCACATTACATCGATCCAATCCACACAGAAGCAATGCTAGGCGTAACTGTAGGGGTTGCTTTGGGGCAGAAATTATTATCGACGCTAATTATCAGACTAGCATAAATTGCACACAGAGTGCAATTTACATGCCTTGTTTGATTTTCAGACCAGATCAACTCCTGTGGTCCTGACAGCGATGGTGCAGCCCAGGGCGTACTGACGAAAGAATCTTTGACACTAGTGGACTGTTGCAAAATCCAAAGGGGGTGCATTGAGGCTCTGCATGCCCTTAACATGGGGACTGTGAGGCCGGAAGACTGCCCCCAAACAGAATCAACAAACATGACTGTCAAACAGGTGGAAACTATTGAACCAGTGCATGATTAATTTATCGTCATATTTCCACGTAAGTGCCAGTTTTGAGAAAAACACTGCTGTATATTTTTCAACTCTTAGTTACTTTGTCCAGTCAGTTGATATGTTGTTCCATTTCTACTAGCTGTAGCTGTTGATGTGGAGGTTGGAGACACAGCCACTTTTGGTATGTTACTACTGAGTGTTTCGTCATCTATTGTTGTGCCACACCAAGGCTGTGTTTATTCCAGAAACCAATAGTTGGACAACCTTGTGTATAGCTGTAGCCTACATGTTTTCTCTAGTGTCAGTCAGAGCATGTTTGATTGTGTCTAAACAGTAGCGCAAATGATCAGTGGGTGCCAGGCTCCATTTTTGCATGAGGATGGTTACACTTTGTCCAGTTTATTTGAACACAACCTTGTACTTCTTACACAGGAGAACACCTATCCAATATTTACATGGGGGATTATGCCTCTGCGTCAATTGACTTCATACAAGAGATTTCTGAAGCAACAAAGTTAATATCTGATTTTGGAAAGTATTCTGTTCAGTCAAATGACTTGGAACCACAACAGGAAGAACAGACTGGAGAGGGCACTTACTCAGACGGAAAGATTTCTTGTCAGGCACGGGGAAATTGTGGACGAGGGAGAGGTTGTCCAAATGAGCCTCCTGGCACTGGACGAGGAAGAGGTCGTCCAAATGGGCCTCCCGGCCCTCATCCGTGCATGAACTGTCCAATGACTTTCACTCAGTTGGCACACTTGAGGGCCCACGAGAGAACACACACTGGGGAGAGGCCTTATGACTGCTCTGAGTGTGGGAAGCGGTTCACTCAGATAGCTCACCTAAAAGTACACCAGAGAATCCATACCGGTGAGAAGCCGTACAGCTGCTCCACGTGTGGCAAAAGGTTTGCTCAATTGGCATCCTTGCAAGTTCACCAAAGGCGGCACACCGGAGAGAAACCTTTCCAGTGCAATCAATGTGACGCCAGTTTCTCTCAGTTAGCAAACTTACTAGCTCATAAGGCAAAACATATTGGCGGAGTGCCTTACCCGTGCTCTGACTGTGGGAAGGTTTTCTCTACTGCAGGGAGTCTGAAGGTGCACCAGAGAGTACACACTGGTGACAAACCTTTCCAGTGTGGTGTCTGTTGTAAATGTTTTACTCAATTAGGAAACCTGAAAGCTCACATAAAAAGACATGAAAGAAAGGGGGAGACTTTGGCTCAGTCTGACTGAGAAAGGAGGAGTAGAAATCCTGAAAATACACAAGTAGTAAATACTGGACAGATACTTAAAAGCTTGTGTGGACAGAGGAATGAATTAGGACCCCTAAATTATGTCAATACAAAAACATAAGGGGTCCCTTTAAATACTTGTGCATCGCTTCTGCATTTATTTGTAGATCATTTTGGATTGCAACTGTCACACAACTGATTAAGCCATCTTGTATCAGCAAATCGCTGCATTATCAAATCTGCATTCTCTGAATGTAATACAAATAGATTTTTAAATAAATTCCACTTCAAATACCAGTATTCAAATATTTATTGGAGGCAAGATTGGACAGATCTTGGGAGAACCAGAACATGGCATAGTCCGTTATTGGAAAGATTAGAAAAGACATTAAGAAAAAGGTTTGCAGTTTATTTTAGCAGCAGTGGAGCTCACGGTGATGTTGTTGGAGTGATGTTGGATGGCCACCAGGGGGCTCGTCACTCTGGTCAAAGGGAATCCCAAGGCCCCAGAGCAGTGACACCGCATTGTTTTAAGTTAGATATGGCTCCTGGAGACACTTGTCACATTAGAATAACACCATCTGACAGAAGACAATGTGTTAAAGGGTTGTAATTAATTTTCTGCACTTCAATATCCATGCCTCAATTTAGACACCTCAAAGTCAACTCTGGACCTCAAAGCCAGTGCCCCCCCCCCATCCCATCGTTCCCGTCTAATCAGGGACTGATTTAGACCTGGGACACCAGGTGTGTGCTTTTAAGTATCAGGTAGAACAGAAAACCAGCAGGCTCCTGCCCTCGTAGGGTAAGAGTTGAATACCCCTGCTATAGACTAAACACTGAGTGTAGAAAACAGAGGAACACCTTCCTAATATTGAGTTGCACCCCGTTTTGCCCTCAGAAGCCTCAATTTGTCAGGGCACAGACTACAAGGTTACGAAAGCAT
Source organism: Salmo trutta (assembly GCF_901001165.1). Taxonomy (NCBI): domain Eukaryota; kingdom Metazoa; phylum Chordata; class Actinopteri; order Salmoniformes; family Salmonidae; genus Salmo; species Salmo trutta. The sequence goes on along the minus strand of NC_042975.1, from coordinate 18,214,218 downwards.
TCCACAGGGATGCTGGCCAATGTTGACTCCAATACTTCCCACAGTTGTGTCAAGTTGGCTGGATGTCCTTTGGATGGTGGACCATTCTTGATACACACAGGAAACTGTTGAGTGTGAAAAACCAAGCAGCGTTGCAGTTCTTGACACTCAAATTGGTGCCCCTGGCACCTACTACCAAGGCACTTAAATCTTTTGTCTTGCCCATTCACCCTCTGAATGGCACACAAACCGTGTCGCAAGGCTTAAAAATCCTTCTTTAACCTGCCTCATCCCCGTCATCTATGCTGATTTGAAGTGGTTTTAACAGGTGACATCAATAAATAAAGGATTATAGCATTCACCTGTGTCAAACTCGTTCAACGGAGGGCCGACTGTCTGTTTTTTTCCCGCCACCCTTTTACTTGATTGATTGAAGTAAGGTCACTGATTAGTAAGGAACTCCCCTCACCTGGTTGTCTATGTTTTAATTCAAAGGAAAAACAAAAACTAGCAGACACTAGGCCCTCCATGGAATGCGTTTGACACCCCTTGTCTAGGTCAAGGAAAGAGCAGGTGTTCCTAATGTTTTGTACACTCAGTGTAGATTAGATGTTTCATATTTTTGTTTTAACTCTAAACTGGCACACCTGATTCAATTAATCAACTAATCATCAAGACTTTGAGTAATTGCATCAGGTGTGCCAGTTTAGGGTTAAAAACAAAATGTTAAACGTCTCTGGTGGGGGGCCCAAAGAGAGTATTGGGAAACCCTGGATGAGACCAGGGATGGGCAACTCCAGTCCTCGGGGACCTGATTGTTGTCACACTTTTGCCCCAGCTAACACACCTGACTCCAATAATCAACTAATCATGCTCTTTAGTTTAGAATGGAATTAGTTTAATCGAATGTGTTTGCTCGGGATTTGGAAAAAGTGACACCATTCCGGTCCACGAGGACTGGAATTGCCCATCCCTGGATTAGACAATATATTCAATGATATAGAGCAGTGGTTCCCAAACTTTTTATAGTCCCGTACCCCTTCAAACATTCAACCTCCAGCTGTTTACCCCCTCTAGCACCAGGGTCAGCTCATTCTCAAATGTTGTTTTTTGCCATCATTGTAAGCCTGCCACACACACACTATATTTATTTAACATAAGAATGAGTGAGAGTTTGTCACAATCCGGCTCGTGGGAAGTGACAAAGAGCTCTTATAGGCTCAGGGCACAAATAATATAATAAACAATAATTCTGCTCTTTTATTTAGCCATCTTACATATAAAACTTTATTTGTTCATTGAAAATGGTGAATAACTCACCACAGGTTAATGAGAAGGGTGTGCTTGAAATGGTGCACATAACTGCAATGTGTTGTATTGGAGATAGTTTCAGTCTTAAATAATTTTCCACACACAGTCTGTGCCTGTATTTAGTTTTCATGCTAGTGAGGGCCGAGAATCCGCTCTCACATAGGTACGTGGTTGCAAAGGGCATCAGTGTCTTAACAGCGCGATTGGCCAAGGCAGGATACTCTGAGCGCAGCCCAATCCAGAAATCTGGCAGTGGCTTCTGATTTAAAATACATTTTCACAGAACTGCTTGTTGCAATTTCAACAAGGCTCTCTCGTTCAGATATCGATAAGTGGACTGGAGGCAGGGCATGAAAGGGATAATGAATCCAGTTGTTTGTGTCATCCGTTTCAGGAAAGTACCTGCGTAATTGCGCACCCAACTCACTCAGGTGCTTCGCTATATCACATTTGACATTGTCCGTAAGCTTGAGTTCATTTGCACACAAAAAATCATACAATGATGGAAAGACCTGTGTGTTGTCCTTGTTAATGGTTGTGAAGAGGAAACGACAACGCCTATTCCTCAGTAGACTGTAAAGATTTGGCATGGGTCCTCAGATCCTCAAAAGGTTCAACAGCTGCACTATCGGCAGATAGAGAAGAGCTCCAACTTCTTAATCATAGTCTCAATTTTGTCCCACACATTGAATATTGTTGCAGAGAGTCCCTGTTTTCCTAGATTCAGATCATTCAGGCGAGAAAAAACATCACCCAAATAGGCCAGTCGTGTGAGAAACTCGACATCATGCAAGCGGTCAGACAAGTGAAAATGATGGTCAGTAAAGAGAACTTTAAGCTCGTCTCTCAATTCAAGAAAACGTGTCAATACTTTGCCCCTTGATAACCAGTGCACTTCTGTATGTTGTAAAAGCGTTACATTGTCGCTGCCCATATTGCATAGTGAAGAAAATACATGAGAGTTCAGGGGCCTTGCTTTAACAAAGTTAACCGTTTTCACTGTAGTGTCCAAAACGTCTTTCAAGCAGTCAGGCATTCCTTTGGCAGCAAGAGCCTCTCGGTGGATGCTGCAGTGTACCCAGCGTTACCACTCCACTATGTCTCCCTGTCATGGCTTTTGCGCCATCAGTACAGATACCAACACATCTTGACCACTGTAATATTCATATGTGAATACATACTGAATTATAATTGGATGCATTTTACCGCCGTATCCTACTGTTCAGTGATTGGTTAAGACCACCCAGACGGTTAGGGCATCGTCAGTTGATCGTGGTTGGAGATAGGCGAACATGCGGTTGTAGCTAGTTAATAGTTATGTTAAGAAACATCCTGTAGTTCTGCGTTTTAGTATTTGTACAAAGCGTACAAAACAAGACAACCACCAAAGTCCATTTGATGTCACAAAGCTGTCCAGTACTTTAAAAATATAATCTCCTGTTGTCCTGGTTTCCAGTGGTTTGCAGAAGAGGATGTCTTCCTTAATTGACAAATACCAGGAGCTGTGCCAGGCCCGCCACGTCTGTTGACTTATCCAGCTGTAACATAAAATTCACTGGCTTGTATGCGAAGCAGTAGTTGTTTAAAAACATCTCCTGCCATGTCATTGATGCGTTGTGAAACAGTGTTGTTTGATGAAGGCTTTGTCTGTACAGTTTTATTGGCCTTTTCCCCCAGCATTGTCCCAGCAGGAATAATTAAGTCCTCCACAATAGTATGGGGCTTGCCTGTCCTAGCCACTGGGTAGTTCACCATATCAGCCCCTTCTTATTAATGGTATCTGTTGCTTTTATACATGTATTACTACTTGAAAGTCGTCTTAATTCTCGCTCCACAAATTCCTGTGGTTTATTTTTCAAATTGGCATGTTTTGTTTCTAAATGTCTGCGCAAGAGTGAAGGTTTCATCGAGTTGTGAGATAGTACTTCTGCACATATAACACACTGGCTGAGGAAAGGGCACTACTCCAAATATAAGTGAACCCCAAATCAATGTAGTTATCATCATATTTGCACCTCTTCGATGGTCCAACGTCCCTGTCTGTTGTTCAGTGCTTTCCCCGGTAAGGGGCAGTAGCTCTTCGGCTGCATTAGATTCACAACTCAGTGTCCATGCTAGCTGGACTAACAACAAATGTGGAATTACTGATGCTAGCATTGGATGTGCTCGTGGTAGCAGAACAACGTGTGTCATCGACAGGTGTAGTGCTGCTGGTAGTAGCAGACATTTAGAAACAAACATGCCAATTTGAAAAATAAGCCAGAAGATTTTTTGAGGGAGAATTAAGAATTAAGTAGCAGCAGTACTACCAGTAGAGCTGGTATGTGTCTTTATGGACGCGGGTCTTTTTTAATTGTTTATCCATTTTCGAGCAAACGGAATGAGCAGCAGCTACGTTTGGCTACATACGGACCATTAGTGGAATTCCCGCGAGAGAGTAACGGTTAATGTGATTGGATGTCAATTATTTGACTAGGCTACCTGTATTTGACATTGTGTTATTTCGCTTAACACTAGATGGTTTAATTGTATTTTTAGCAGTGAAACGAGGCTACTCAGGCGAGGGGGAAAAAACTCACCCAAATGTATAGCTCCGTTGGAAAATATAAATGGACTGTTTGAAAATGTGAAGATTTTTTAATTTGTGAATCACATTTGTTTTTGGCGAACCCCCGGCGGCATTGCGCGTACCCCAGATGGGCAACTTTGATGGGGGTCACAAAAAATCTGAACTCATAAGGGGCCAGTGGCTCGCGGGACTGCCGGCTACTGCGGGTCTGCCGACCCTAGCCTTTTGTGAGGAAAAATATTTTACCCCCATTGACCGTGGGAGATACTTTTTCAGAGTTAATTTCCTGCAATTGTACACATTATGCGATGGGGTGTATAGATGATTTTGCAATTTTCGAAATAAAAAAATCTATGATATTTGAGTGAGCGTGACTAACAAAATCAATAGGACCACTTCGGTAGATAATTTGGACATGATTACTACACGTTTAGATTGCTGGCTGGACTAATTTACCAATCCAGATTTTTTTCCCCCCTGACATGGGCTAATTGAGTGACTGTCAGTGATTGGCATAACAAGAGAGAAACTGCTGATGCATAACCACATTTCAAAATTGCACCTTGTGTGTCTATTCATTCTACTACGCGGACTAGCAGTTGCCCATCCCTGGCCTAGTACAACTGTTGTCAGAATTATGCTTACATTTCGGTTTTGAGATGGTTTGTTTTTTACAATGTTTGAGATGCTTTGTTTATTCAAAGTTAATAGGAGCTCACAATAATTTAATTTTTTTTCCTCCACTTTTCTTGATCTGGTTAAACTGCTTTAGATCTTGATTTTGCTTTATTCATTTAAAGTGTATTGTTTTTAATGTGCAATCATGTCATACTTTACACCAAACAAAGCTGTTTGGTTTGTCTTTTGTGCGTTGTGGACTGCTGGTGACTAATTCATAGTGGTTATGTGTCACAGGTAACCCATGGGTCATAGGGGTTGAGGATGGCTTGGCAATTTACTTTACAACGTGGTCATCACAGGAATGCAAAAAGGAATGAGGTTGCGTGATGGTTTTAATTTTTTTCTTCATCCATTTTGGTTCACCAGCTAGTACTCCTCATTGTTATTTTGTTGTTGTCCTCGTGGGTACCGTAAATCCCCAAAAGTCCCTGAAAGGATAGTAAAAACAAGGGACATTTTCCCTTGTGGGGACATTTCCCACATCCCCACTAGGACAAAGGCTATTTTAAACTTAGGTTTACAGTTAGTGTTATGGGGTTAGGGAAAAATAGGATTTTGAATGGAAATCAATTTTAGGTCCCCACAAGGACAGTAAAACATGCTGTTTTTGTGTGTTTCTTTTGAAGTTACCTCCCCAAACATTCTGCTGCATCCTGTGTAAACCGTTTTTGTTTACGGTTAATCTCTACAGAATCCAGCCTAGGCTATCATTAACTGAACAATAAAACTATTATTGGAAAGAGGAAGCACACACAGCCAATATGAATTTGTTCGGGTTTCTAAACCGTTTTTTGTTCCTTTTTACCAAATTCTGAAACTTTTTGAAGTCACAAACCTTGCTGACGTTCAGCGTTGCAAAAGTCCCGGTGAAACCCAACATTTGTGTGGCAGCAAGGTTGCTGTGAAAAACACTGAGGAAAATAAAAGTAAAGTATGTGCTACTATGACCCTCTGATTCATTCATCCTTGTTATATCTTCCTCTGCATTTGGTTCAATGATCTGAATTGGATTCCCCCCTAGCCTCTCCTATGGCGAAGTCAACTACGATCTATGGATGATGTATTAACTGTTATTTTTAGATTGAATGTCATTTTAACATTGATCAGAAGCACATATATTTCTTTAGCTCCAAGAGTCAGTCACCCCTTTGTATACACTTACCATGTTTCTATATCATGAAAATCATTGTTAGTGTTAAATGTATGTACATTACCCCAATAAGTGAGGCATATAACTTAATTTCTACTGAGTAGATCTATAACAGCAACAATATCTTCAGAGATCTGATCTGTTTATTTCTTTGAATCCACATTTGTTATCTCTGTGAGATAAATCAATAAAAAGCTGTTGTGAAATGCACTGTATTCTTGACTATAACAGCTTTATAACTTAAATAAAATATATTTCAGATGGCCTTGAATGAACTCTGAAATCTCACAAATGACACAGAGAAAAAAAATACTGAAATTATGAATTGACCTAATGAACTCATGGATGATGGCAATAAATAGGATCTATGCAATCAAAGTTATTACCGTTTCTCAGTAAAAGACCAGAGTGATAGCTACGTGAGGTATCTGTTGAGGGACGACCTCCTACAGGGGGTGGTAGCTTTCTGAGCTCACTCTGTTGCTATAAAGCCATCTTCCCTTTTCACCCAGCACTCTTGATTATCACTCTTCTGCATCTCACAATGGAGGAAATCTATGTCAGGCACGTGGAGTTGCTGGGCTTTGAGAAACGCTTCTTCCCCAGCCAGCACTATGTGAGTTTGAGACTACCATTGTTGACCAAAATACACAATGGTTCAGTGGAGGTTCATGCAGTACTTGTGGTTGTTTCCCAGACACAGATTAAGCCTGGTCATAGACAAAAAAAACATGCTCAATGGAGATTCTCAAAAGAGAAATGCTTAAAAATATGTAATGACCAGGTATATTTGTTAACATCAAATTGCTTTGATGACATTTTTCATTCAGCAAAAGCCATTTCTGATGAGCATTTGATTGGAGTTCTTCACTTATGTTTTTGTCTACTTTCTCTGAAGGTCTACATGCTGATGGTGAAATGGAATGACCTCTCTGAGAAGTTGATCTATAGAGGGTATCCGGAGATCTACACCTTTCATGTGAGTAGCTGCCTCACACAACTTAATAACCTGAAAGCAAAAAGTAGGAAAGATGGACAGCTGTGTAAATGCTTTTGAATGCCTGCCTTCCTACTACCCCCACTGATCTGCAGTCAGTTGATAATGCGTCTTGGTTATAGAAATCCCTGAAGGAGATGTTCCCCATTGAGGCAGGTGACATCGATAAGAAAGACAGGATCATCCCTGCACTACCAGGTGAGGACATGTATCTGCTCTACGGCTTACCCCTCCACCATGATAGCTGATGTGTGGTTAGCGCTCTGGCAGTGTTTGCCTGCAACACATAGGTGGTGGATGAGGTGAGTTTCCACCTTACTATGTCAAGTGCTTTGAGCACCTAGGTGGAAAATCATGGATAAAGAAAGTATTGATGTCTCGGCAATTTACTATAGAAGTGATGTTGTAATTCTAGTGTCCTTTGAGTGATTCCTCATGAAACCCAGACAAAAGAAATCATGATTTTCACAATGTAATCCATAGAAGAGGGATTTGGAGAAAGGATTGTTGACATGTTTTTGACATTTGTATCTAAAAGCATAATTGAGAAATGGTCAACGTTGGCATATCTATGACATTATTGGCCTTACCCAGGCCTAATTTAAGATTCCCTAGTGTTTCATAAATAGGTGCTACAAGGCAAACATTGGTGTCATATGAAGTTTTACTGCTTGCTCTGTGATATAAGTAGTATTTCAATTTCAATAAAAAAATTATAAATATTAACAATTTTGGGGGAAATGATTTTTCAATATATTGTTGAAAATTGTACTATGCCAATTTCTCCAGAAAGAAATGGGCCATAACTTTCAAACTAGCAGAGATCCCACTCTGGAACTTTGATATGCCCGTATGTTCAACAATATATTGACAAATTAGCCAAATCAAAAATGGTATATTTTCAATATTCATGTTTTATATTTTAATATTCATACATTTATTTAAAAATACAAAAACTTACTGTAATCAAAATACTACTCATGTTACAGAGCAAGCGTGGTAAAGCTTCATATGACACCCATTTTTGTTTTGTAGCATTATGGAGTCTTAAAGGAGGCCTGGGTAAGGCCAAAATGTCATAAATATGCCAACTTTGATTAAAGTTTATTAATTATTTCTCATTATGCTTTTAGAACCTAATGTCAAATATATGTCAACAATCATTCCTCCAAAAGGACTATTCTATGGGTTACATTTTGTGAACATGCCCAAAATCATGGTCCTTTTTTATCTGGGTTTTATGAGGAATCACTCCTTTGCCTTTTTGCTTCATTTGAAAACATTAAAAAGTATACAGATAAGTGATGAATGCACTTGGGTGAACAGACAAAAAATAGGTAGTGTGTGTGTGTGTGTGTTTTTTCTCAGTCAATGCTTTGCATAAGGAAACACCTGCTGCTGCAATCCAGATGTGACAAATGTACTTCTCGTTTTTTAAACAATGCTAATCAGTAAACCATAACTAATTCTAAATGAAATCATGGTTCTGGGTCGGATCTGATAGTGCGAGTCGGCTTGGTTGGTTTTGGTCTCTACCTCCCTGCTCCAAATGTCACTCGCTCATAGTACGGGCACTCCCCCGCTTGCTAGAGCTGCACCTCTCTCCATCCTCTCGTGCTTTATCAGCTCCAGTTAATAAAAGAGCTTAAGTGAATTTTCTGCTGCTTCCCACATTCGGATCAGACTGGGTCTAGACCTGACCAGGTCTATACGGAACGGGTCTCGTTGTCCTCGCGTCCGTTTGGAACGGGTCTGAATTTACATTTTTTATTTATGCGTGTAGGATCTGGGTGGGAAAGCCACAGGTCCATTTTGGAACAGGTCCAACTTTTTGGACCGTGAAGACCTCTACTTTACACTTAAAAACTGTATGTTTAACACAGGCATATTACATATTTTACACTTTGGATTTTTATCAAAGATTTTGTAGTTTTCAGTTCTCCCTAAAGGCAGCAAGTTTTTAATCCAAAGGCTGTGACCACTTGTGATCCAAACCATATTATTTAGCACAAAAACAAAACTAACGAACACAAGGACTTTCCCTCAACAGGGCTCAAGTGGTTATTAAGGTTGTGTTGATGCAACATGGGAAAGCAGAAGTTGCAGACAAACCTGATAAATTGCAGACAAACCACATGAGATTTGTTTGCAACTTCTGCTTCCCCATGTTGCATCAACACAACGTTAAACTTGAGCCCTGTCCTCAAAGTCCTTATGTTAGTTTTGTTTTTGTGCTAAATAATGTTTTTCACAGATAAACATGTAACATCTACATCCACCACTGTAGTATTCAATTTTGAATATTCCATTTGAAGGAATTGGGGTTCTCTGTTTTCTCCCTTTCCTTTGGTCCCTCATTCCCTTTGGTCCCTCCTTTCCTCAGCGCCAAAGTGGTTGGACAACCAAAAGAGCACAGAGACCAGGCAGAGCACTCTGGCTGAATATTGCGGTTCTCTCATCAACCTGCCCCCCAAGATCTCCCGCAGCCAGCTGGTACGCAGCCTCTTCAAGGTCCGACCAGAGGACGAGAACCCACCCGCTCAACACCCGTCAGTACAACTACAAGCAGTCTCACTACTGATCTGTAAACACTGTAGCTACGTTCTGATTCTCTACCCTTCTCCGTACATTTACATTTTAGTCGACACTTTTATTCAGAGCGAATTACAGTAGTGCATACATTTTAATACTTTTTTTGTACTGGTCCCCCATGAGAATCAAACCCACAAACCTGGCACTGCAAGCGCCATGCTCTAACAACTGAGCTACACGAGAAATATGTACTCGTACACTCGCCATTATGGATTTAAAAATAATTGACTGGTATGAGGAATATGGTGGCAACTCCCTCCAGCCATGTATGCACCAATCCATTGCTTCTAAATGCATGCGGGGGAGTGAACCAGAGGAGGCTGGTGGACGGAGCTATATTGTAATAGCTGGAATGGAATAAATGGAATAGTATCAAACACATTTACAACGAGCCGGTCCTCCTATAGCTCCTCCCACCAGCTTTCCATTGAATTAAACATTGTACACCGTTCTGTCATACTGAACACACCCCTGGAGAAGGGTAAGGAATCGGAACGCAGCCTGTTTCATTCCAGGAAGATTTTCCAGGAAGATGTTCCCTTCCGTCTTCTCTCGTTCACCCCCTTCCCAGATCTGATAGGACTGGATGGGTGAAAAGCAATATGGCGGAAACTCAGTGGAGTTATTGCTTATGCCTACCCAGTTGAATCAGATCCATGAATGGAAATGAACTAGGGAAGTGGACAGCTTCCTGGAATGAAACTCAGCCTGTATTACTTTTTACTTCTGGATTGATAAGTGAGTTCTCAATGTTTCCCATGTAGATTAAAAAGAAATGAGACCTTTGTGGTGTCCAATGACAAAACGAGAGACAACACTTCTGGTAAGAGCCTGTCTCTTGTCTTTACCCTTTTTATTAACCCACTAATAGACACATTTTTCTAGCCGAACTTGAGGGAATATGGGCTCTAGTGTGCTATAGTCCTGCTATAAAGAAATCTACCATAAAGATGTAATTTTTGTCGTCTGTTCAGAAATCTCTGGCCCCATCATATTGGAAAGCTACAGGGTGATTGCTGACTACAGCCACACCTCCAAGTATGAGGTCACCCTGCATATTGGAGACTTGGTGGAGATTGTGGAGAAAAGCCCGAATGGTGAGTGATCACTGACCCAAAGAATGATCCCAGTCAGAGAGCAAAGCCATCTGAAAATTGAGTTGTTGTAATATCAGGCTGTTGTATTCAGTGTACACTAGATGACAGCACCAAGCATGAACCATGAACATTTTACATGAAATGATAGGCACAAAAGTGTGCATGTGACAATGTGCACTGAATGCAACATACATGGTGATCCCTAAGGTGTCCCTGATTAACCGATTGCTGCTCCTGGGTGATGTTCAGTAGGCACAAAACAGAAGACAACAGACTGAAACAGGGAGAGAGTACCTGGACCTACCCCCAAAAATGTTTAACATTGCATGCCCTACTGAACATGACCTTAGTGTTCACTTGACCTTTGACCCCTTTACCATGGCAGGTTGGTGGTTCTGCCAGTGTGATACCAAGCGGGGCTGGGTGCCCGCCTCTTACCTAGAGCCCCTGGATGGACCAGAGGAGTCGGAAGAAGCCGATCCCAACTACGCAGGCAAGTCTCCCCACTTGTCAGGACTCCAGCTAAAATAAGAGCCAGGAGGATAATGGTGTCACTATCTACTAATGATGGGGGGATCGATAGTTACATGTCGGGATATTATTTTTGACGATACATCGTATAGTTTTGACAATATTGCAATATTATTTTTGCGCTAGTTGGCTGTACCTGCACCAAAACCGTTTTTCTTTCATAGCCTGTTCTCCATTTTCTTTTTAAATAGTGGGCCAATATGTTTTCAGCACTTTTATTTCCATGATTGATCAAAACGTATTTTCTCATGGCTCTCTCTTGTCCCTCTGCAGCAGACATATGGTGACAATATGTTTGGAACATCGAATCACAATGAAATCACACTATTGAATCACAATACATATAGAATTGTGAGAATCTCAATACATATTGTATCTGCACCTAAGTATCGTGGTAATAGGTTATCATGAGGTCCCTGGCAATTACCAGCCTTACTATCTACATTTTAGTCATTTACATTTTTATCTAATATCTGTTGATTCGTGACACTGTTTTCAGTGAGGTCTCAGGAGATTTGTTAAGTTTTGTGTTGGCAGTGTACATAGTACAATATCAACCTAATCCGAAACAAACTTTAAGAAGTTAGGGAAGTCTTTCCTCTAGGTGGTAGACAAGCGTTGACTTCGAGCTCATAATTCCAATGTGTGTTTGTCCGCACAGGAGAACTCTACATCACCACCAAAGCCTACAAGGCAGCACAAGATGATGAGCTGACTCTTGAGACGGGGGAAACTATCGAGGTCATTCACAAGCTCCTGGATGGATGGTGGGTGGTCAGGTATGTTGGCTGATTCTGTACTCTTCTACTCTTCCCTCTCTCTATTCGTCTCTATGAAAGTCAGTCCACAGTCAGGCAGCTGTTTGGATCAGTAGTAACTTACATATTTTCTACTGTTGTATCATGTAGCCACAAACACACAGTGTTTCTAAGTGCTTGTTGGGTGCATATTGTCTAGGAAAGGAGAGGAGACGGGACACTTCCCCTCAATGTTTCTCTACAGAACTGGAGAGAAGAAGGAGATGGCGTCGGAAGAGCATGTGATGAGAAGACAGACACCCCCACCCAGACGGTAGGACTACAAACTTCAGGAAATGACTTCCTCTATGGATAAAGAAAGTTATGAGAGCATAAAAACTCAGACAAAGACGAGTACCTAGTCTTTCCTCTATTGATACTTCTCTTTTTAACGTTTTCTTTTAACTTCTCATTTCCTCTTTACACATTTCCTTTTGGCTTTCAGTTCAACAATCCGCAATGCACAAAGTATTCACAGCAAAGGGCGCCAGCGCATCAGCCAGGACACGTACCGCAGGAACAGTCGCCGCTTCCTGCAGCAGAAGGGCAGCCGGCCCAATCAGCCCAGGAAGACGTCCAAGGCCTCCACACAGTCCCCGCTGCAGGACTGGAATAACAGAGGTATACCTAGGGTTGCAAAGGGAGGGTATATTACTGAAAACTTTCCAAGTTTACCAGTAAACTACTAGAATTTTGGTATCAGTTCAAGGATTTTATGTCATCTATAATAAGACATCTAGTGGCCCTTTTGGGTACTTCAGATTATCACAGGTGTCTAATAATCTCTGTCCCTCTGTGTGCCTTTATCACATGTAAAATATATTAAATAATTGAATAAGATTTAAAAATAGAATGACAAAGTTGTTAAACATTATCCTAAATAAAAAAACATCAACATAGTCAATAGCAATGGTGTATGAGGGTTTCAGCATGAAACACTAAACAAAAATATAAACGCAACATGTTAAGTGTTGGTCCAGTGTTTCATGAGCTAAAATAAAACATCCCAGAAATGTTGCATATGCACAAAAAGCTTATTTCTCTCAAATTGTGTGCATAAATGTGTTTACATCGCTGTTAGTGAGCGCACATATCCTTTGCCAAGATAATCCATTCACCTGACAGGTGTGGCATATCAAGTAGCAGATTGAAGAGCTTGATCATTACACAGGTGCACCTTGTGCTGGGGACAAAAGGCCACTCTAACATGTGCAGTTGCCACACAACACAATGCCACAGATGTCTCAAGTTCTGAGGGAGCGTGCAATTGGCATGCTGACTGAAGGAATGTCCACCAGACCTGTTGCCAGATAATTTAATGTTAATTTCTCTACCATAAGCTGCCTCAAACATTGTTTTAGAGAATTTAGCAGTACGTCCAACCGGCCTCACAACTGGCGTCACAACCTTCCTAATACTGAGTTGCACCCCTCCCCCGCCCTTTTGCCTTCAAAACACCCTCAATTCGTCGAGGCATGGACTCTACAGGGTGCCGAAAGCATTCCACAGGAATGCTGGCCATGTTGATTCAATGCTTCCCACAGTTATGTCAAGCTGGCTGGATGTCCTTTGGGTGGTGTACCATTCTTGATACACACGGGAAACTGTTGAGTGTGAAAAACCCAGCAGCATTGCAGTTCTTGACACAAGAATCTGGCACCTACTACTATACCCCGTTCAAAGGCACTAAAATATTTTCTTTCCCATTCACCCTCTGAATGGCACAACTACACAATCCATGTCTCAGTTATCTCAAGGCTTATAAATCCTCCCTTACCCTGTCTCCTTCCCTTCATCTACACTGATTGAAGTGGACTTAACAAGTGACATCAATAAGGGATCATAGCGTTCAACTGAAATTACCTGATCAGTCTATGTCATGGAAAGAGCAGGTGTTCTTATTGTTTTGTATATTGTTTTGTATACTCTGTGTTTATTGCAGTCTCCATAAAAGTAGCAATGCGTATGCCCCGACCACCTGAGGATTTAGCTTTTCCTGTGTTTGAGGGGTACAAATTCTACTCACTTAAATATCACTGGATTGATTGCTTTCATTTTACTCTTGCGACTATTTCCTACTCTTGCGTGCCATTTGCTTTTTTCCCACTAGCATTATGACCGCAGAAATGTTTGTAATGACCTGTCACACACTCCGGTTATGGCTGAAATGCATCTAAGGGGACACTACTCATCCACGGTTTTCTATCCTCATTGAAAACCGTTTTACTTTACCTGAATTCAAGAAATAACGACACAGTTGATTTTTGGGGGTGATGTTATAACCGGATTATAAGTCCCATCCAAATGACATCATAGTAACCAGTCAACTCCATTACACTCAAAGTTACTTAAACATCAGCCAGTGAATGCTAGCCATCGTTAGCTATCAGTCTATCTTAATGAGTGTTAGCATGCTAACAGCATACCCTGCTCACAATAATTATTATTTCTAAGGGGTATACAGTGGGTTAACAATATCAGTCAAATAATGTTGTATTGGGCATTTCAAACAACATTCCCAGCTAATGAGAAAACAGTCATGGTATTTAGTTTAAGAGAATTAACGAGATTGAACAAATGAAGTTGGACTAATTTGAATGGCCGCCAACAGCAGATGTACTCCAGTGGACCCCATGTGAACGCCACGCTGTGTATCCCTATAAGAACTCCAACTCTTAGTCGGGTACTTAACGTGCCGTCTCGACACTTATATTACAAAAAATAGACGAAAGATAACTTTATTTTGGTGAGTGTTCATTTTTTGTGCAGTTGAAATGTTAACAAATTAGATGTGCTGAAATGAAAGCCACTTCCATAAAATTGAACACTCAGATTATAGTGATATTATCTCTGACCCCGCAAACACTGTAAAGGATGTATAGATAGGTACAGTATAACCTAGAGCAAGTTTGTTGAGTTTAAATTGGGTGTATCCTTCTCTTTAAACAATTGTTGAATTATGCAAGCGAAAGTGACAACAGTAATGAATAATTAATGAGGCAGTCCAGACTAGCCATACTCTACAGGTAGATCACGGTCCACATCCGGACCCATTAAGGGGTCAATGCAGACCACGGGTCCTGAATAATTTTCTAGAAATAAAAAAACGTTTGTTTTGGGGAACTCAGTCGGGCATTCAACTTACTACCGTTGAGAGTTGTAATAGTAGAATGCACAAGGTGCAATTTCAAAAATTTGGTAGTGAGTGCATGGGCAGTTTTCCTCTTATGTCATTCGCTGACAGACATAGAGCTATTTATTACCTGTCAGAAATGTCCAGTTGATCAACTACTAGCCCATGTTAGCTAGATAGGTAAATTGAGCTAACCAGATATCTATATCTTGTATATATCTTGGCCAAATGCCCAAGAGCCCCCATTGATTTTGTTGAGTCACTCCGGTATCTCATGAACACACATTGTGAACAGTTTGGGGTTGCGAGGTGGGAGTGTATTACTACTACGCCGATAAATTACAATATCCATTTGGATTTTTGCCACCTAGGAAATTGGTATGATGGGACATTCTCAAATAAACACAGCAAAAAAATAAACGGCCCTTTTTCAGGACCCTGTCTATCAAAGATAATTCGTAAAAATCCAAATAACTTCACAGATCTTCATTGTAAAGGGTTTAAATACTGTTTTCCATGCTTGTTCAATGAACCATAAACAATTAATGAACATTCACCTGTGGAATGGTCGTTAACACACTAACAGTTTACAGACGGGAGACAATTAAGGTCAGTTATGAACATTTAGGACACTAAAGAGGCCTTTCTACTGACTCTGAAAAACATGAAAAGAAAGATGCCCAGGGTCCCTTGCTCATCTACGTGAACGTGCCTTAGGCATGCTGCAAGGAGGCATGAGGACTGCCAGGGCAATAAATTGCAATGTCTGTACTGTGAGATGCCTAAGACGGCACTACAGGGAGACAGGAGTGACAGCTGATCGTCCTCGCCGTGGCAGACCACAAGTAACAACACCTGCACAGGATCAGTACATCCGAACATCACACCTGCGGGACAGGAACAGGATGGCAACAACAACTGCCCAAGTTACACCAGGAACGCATAATCCCTCCATCAGTGCTCAGACTGTCCACAATAGGCTGAGAGAGGCTGGACTGAGGGCTTGTCGGCCTGTTGTAAGGCAGGTCCTCACCAGACATTACCGGCAACAGCGTTGGGCACAAACTATGGGCACAAACCCACCGTTGCTGAACCAGACAGGACAGGCAAAAAGTGCTCTTCACTGACGAGTCGCGGTTTTGTCTCACCAGGGGTGATGGTCGGATTTGCGTTTATCGTCAAAGGAATGAGTGTTACACCGAGGCCTGTACTCTGGAGCAGGATCAATTTGGAGGTGGAGGATCCATCATGGTCTGGGGCGGTGTGTCACAGCATCATCGGACTGAGCTTGTTGTCATTGCAGGCAATCTCAACGCTGTGCGTTACAGGGAAGACATCCTCCCTCATGTGGTACCCTTCCTGCAGGCTCATCCTGACATGACCCTCCAGCATGATAATGCCACCAGCCATACTGCTCGTTCTGTGCGTGATTTCCTGCAAGACAGGAATGTCAGTGTTCTGCCAAGGCCAGCGAAAAGCCCGGAACTCAATCCCATTGAGCACGTCTGGGAACTGTTGGATTGGAAGGTGAGGGCTAGGGCCATTCCCCCCAGAAATGTCTGGAAACTTGCAGGTGCCTTGGAAGAGTGGAGTAACATCTCACAGCAAGAACTGGCAAATCTGGTACAGTCCATGAGGAGATGCACTGCAGTACTTAATGCAGCTGGTGGTCACTCCAGATACTGACTGTTACTTTTGATTTTGACCCCCCCTTTGTTCAGGGACACATTATTCAATTTCTATTAGTCACATGTCTGTGGAACTTGTTCAGTTTATGTCTCAGTTGTTTAATCTTGTTTTGTTCATACAAATATTTACACATGTTAAATTTGCTGAAAATAAACACAGTTGACAGTGAGAGGACATTTCTTTATTTGCTGAGTTTAGTACCCCTGGTCTAAAGAATGCAGTTTTATAATTAAAGGTAGCCTAGACAGAGGAATGTGGGTGGTTGCAGCCCTGTTCCACCTCTTTATGTTAATTTATTCATGTGGCCAAACAGTATATTCAAATGAGGCACAACTTTTTAAATTTTTATTTCCGAATATTTAAAACTACCTCATACTAAGAAAATGTATACGTGAGTGCATTATAAGAAAAAGTGAAATGTTACAATGAATTGAATACCGGAATTCCCACATGCCTGAACTTCATTAATTATTTGTCTCTCCCAGTACAATGTCTTGTGTGCTATAATTCAGTCAATATCTGATGGATTAAAACAATTCTAAAAGTTTGGAGTCTCTTCATCCAATGTCCAACTGTTAGATTAATCAGAATTGTATTTTTAACATTTTAATCATTTAGATGACCGTTGCTAATAAAAGGCCTTCATAATTCCCTAACCTCTATAGATTGACTTTCATTCATTTAGGCCTGGTTTATTGTATTGTTTTTCAGACAACATCCCAAAGACAGCGGGCTCTAGTCCAGGGGGTGAGCTGAAAGGGGCTCCCATCATCCCCCCTAGGCCCAGTCCTGAACTCATCATGGAGCGCTGTACAGAGAACACCCGCAAGAAAGTCAGTGTCCGCAAATCGAGCTAAGCTTTTAACTGTGTGGATCTGGACTCCTGTCAGCAATGCAATCAGAGATGGGTTAATGTGTGCATTACAAGCTAAACAGCCGATAAAGCCAGCCATGTGTGCCATAGAGGGCATTTTACATTTTGTTCTGAATGTTACCACTTAGCACTAGCTAACTGCTTATGGAGAAAGTAAAACAACAGTGAAAAGTGAATGTATGTACAAAAGCAAAGGTGTATTTGTTTTTCTAGGGTCATTTTTCTTGTTACTTTTACATATGCAATGTTTTTAATGTTTTTTGATAAAGTGTGTGGTTGTTAAATGTGTTTGCCGCAGTATGCGGTTTTTGGAACATAAGAATAGTTATTTATTTGTTGAATTTAACCATTTGTAACCTACAAAATAAATAATATATTCAGAAAATGTTCTGCAGAGTGCATTTTTATCTTCTCTGCTCATGCTGTGTGTGTGTGTGTGTTTGATTGATTTCCAGCCTGGTCGCTCTGACTAGATGTAGCATAGTACACATTTTTTGGGGTACCTCATATTCATGACGTTACAAATGGTATTGTTACTTAAGACAGAATGTTAGTTAAGACGGAAACTGAAGTAGGGAGGTGGGTCCAGTTGGATGGGTGTTCGAATCACGCTGGGGCTAACTTCAGCGAACCACAACTATAACATCTGCAACTATACTGAACAAAAATATAAACACAACCTGTAGTGTTGGTACCATGTTTCATGAGCTGAAATAAAAGATCACAAATGTTCCATACGCACAAAAAGCATATCTCATATTATGTGCACAAATTTGTTTACTTCCCTGTTAGTGAGTATTTGTCCTTTGCCAAGATAATCCATCCACCTGACAGGTTTGGCATGTCAAGAAGCTGATAAACAGCATGATCATTACACAGGTGCATCTTTGTACTGGGGACAATAAAATGACAATCTAAAGTGTGCAGTGTTGTCACACAATGCCACAGATGTCTACATTTTTTGGGGTGGGATATCCAATTACGATCTTGTCTCATTGCTGCAACTCCACAACTGGCTTAGGAGAAGCTATGGTCGAGTCATGTGTCCTCCAAAACATGACCCGCCTAACCACGCTTTTAACACCTGCCCTAACCCGGACGACACGGGGCCAACGGCCGGTTGTGACACAGCCTGGGATTGAACCCGGGTCTATAATGATGTCTCAAGCATTGTGATGCAGTGCCTTAGACCGCTACACCACTCTGGAGGCCCAGATGTCTCAAATTTTAAATGAGCGTGCAATTGGCATGCTGACTGCAGGAACGTCCACCAGAGCTGTTGCCAGAGAATGTAATGTTAATTTCTCTACCATAAGCTGCCTTCAATGTTTATGAGAATTTGTCAGTACGTCCAACCGGCCTCACAATCGCAGACTACGTAACCATGCCAGCCCTAGATCTCCACTTCCTGCTTCTTCACCTGCAGGATCGTCTGCGATCAGCCACCCGGACAGCTGATAAAACTGAAGGGTATTTCTGTCTGTAATAAAGCCCTTTTGTGGGGAAAAACTCCTTCTGATTGGCTGGGCCTGGCTCCCAAATGGTTGGGCCTATGCCCACACATGGCTGCGCCACTGCCCAGGCATGTGAAATCCATAGATTAGGTCCGAATTTATTTCAATTGACTGATTTCCTTATATGAATTGTAACTCAGTAAAATCTTTGAACCCTTACGCTAACTCTAACCTATGACGCAAACGACTAGCAACCTAAAGGTTGCATGTTGTGAGAGGTGCAGCGGTCTAAGGCACTGCATCGCAGTGCTAGAGGCGTCACTACAGACCCGGGTTTGATACTGGGCTGTATTGTGATCAGGAGTCCCATAGGGCGGCGCACAATTGGCCCAGCATCATCTGGGTTATTGAGGGTTTGGCCGGGGTAGGCCGTCATTGTAAATAAGAATTTGTTCTTAACTGACTTGCTTAGTTAAATTAAGGTTAAATCAAAAAGAAGTTGATAACTTTAGATCCTTAGCTAATTAGCAACTTTAGCTACAGTAAGCACAACCATAGCATTTAGCAACTACCAAATACATTCAAATCATACGAAATGGAGGATCCCCCAAAAAACGTATTAATATATTGCGAATGGGCGTGAGACAGCCTTGATTCATAAAACATTTAAAGTTGCTCAGGTATTAAACTGGGATTCAGAATTTACACTCCATCCCTGCAGGTGGCGTACTGTCACCTGCGTTGTTAGGGATTTGGCCCAGTTTCTTCCTTTTTGAACCGGGTCAAAGTTGAAAGTGCAGTTAGGGATGACTCATGGTTGTCTCTGCGGTAACACGCCTGTCAGAATAAATTGCATTGAATAAAACCACAACCTATGCCACCCAAAATAATGAAGCTATGAATATTACGAAGATGAAATCAGTATGTGGGTGTCACATTGAAGCTCGATTCGTGAATATTACAAATAACCATAACAGGTAAGACCATTCCCATAAGTAGCTAACGTTACCCCATTCATAGACACTAACTGCTTTAGCGCCTATTTATTGAAGATAGTATCTTCTGAACTGGGATATTTTGTTATGAGCCCCGACGCTTGCGGAACACCTGTGTGTAAGCATAACTGAGGAAGAAGTGTAACGTTAGCTAGTTCATCAACTGGAGGCACACACTGCTGGTGGATCTGAGCAAAACTGCTACAGTAAGTGTATATTTTCATTTGAAATATGATTTATTGCTGATATGAAAGAGGCATATCAGCACATGTTTAGAAACCCGGTTTGAAAACGATTGTCTTTTTCTAAACGTTAAAACACAGCATTGGAATTGTATTTCACATGGAGCCTAATATGGGAAAGATGTAACCGCTGAAAAAAGTGTTGCTTAGCGACTTCCGTATTTTTGTGTTCCCGCATGGCTGAGCACAGCTGTTCTGCTCGGCAGTCCGCTCCAGCTCGGCCGGCAGTCCGCTCCAGCTCGGCCGGCAGTCCGCTCCAGCTCGGCCGGCAGTCCGCTCCCGCTCGGCCGGCAGTCCGCTCCCGCTCGGCCGGCAGTCCGCTCCCGCTCGGCCGGCAGTCCGCTCCCGCTCGGCCGGCAGTCCGCTCCCGCTCGGCCGGCAGTCCGCTCCCGCTCGGCCGGCAGTCTGCTGCATGTGTGCTCCCATCACTTGCGCCCTCTCCCCCGCCGCCTCTCTGCTCTAACCTCTTGATCCTCTCCCTGCTGCTGCAGCGCCTGAAGTGAATGTATTTAATCGGTAAAACGGTACTTAAAAAAATTATAATATCTACTTTACTGCGTTTTTCTGTGCTGTTTAAATATTTAATCTGTTCCTTTTTGTTCTCCTTCAAACTTTCTTTTAAGTTTTGCTTTGGAGAAGTTCTCATTGATTGAGAGACTGAGGGAGAGCATAAGTAAAGATTTTTGTATCTAAAATATACCACATCCTGTCTTTTTCAATGGGAACAAATTAGTCATAGTCGGCAGAACAAGCAAAGTGGGCAGAGCCAAGCACGAGCTAGCAAGATCCTATTGGTGCGTTCTAGCGTGTATTTGCATATTTCTGTTAGGGAACGCCTACTCCGAGATGTGCATTAACTCAATAGCTCCGTTTTTTAAAACTTTGGCAAAGGGTGAAGTCTACAACACTTTGTCCACTCTGTTCGTAACAGATTGCAGTTTTGGTACCAGAACTCTATTGAGATAAAAATGTTCCATTGATGACAAAATTTGCAGAATGTTGGCCAAAATCCATCACCTTCCTTCTTCCACTGCTTGCCACTGGGCTTCCTTTCACTATCATAAATGCTTCACATTTATACGTCCAGTGAAATATCTGTCTCATTGTTCTATCTGTGGCATAAACAAAAATATGATTTCTTAATGTGCATGTACAAATTAACGTTGTGTCACTATTAAGTCATCTAGAGACTTCTAGTGACAAATGAAGCAACCAGCTATTGTACTTTCCTTAAAAAATAGTTGGCAACACTGCTGAAAAACCCTTCTCTGTTTGTAGGGATTTGAGAGCTAATCGATAACTAGCTAAAGTTACACTTTTTATGTGATGATGCGTGACTAGCTAAAGGACGTTACACAACTCTGACTCTAACCAAGCCTCTTTCAGTCCTCTCTGTCAAACTGCCAATGACAACCTAATATCTAGCTCATGATATTTTCTGTTTCATGATTTCTCAGGGGTGGAGATGTCATTAGCGTACCTTCGATTGTGTACCCAACACAGGTTAGCACTTGGAGCTCGGGGATATGCGACCCCCACCAGTGACCGCAGGTCTCGGGAGCTAAAGGATGAGGGTCCAGTGTTTCAGTATGTTGGGAAGCAGAGAAAGCCCAACCACAAGGTGTTTGTATGGGGGTTTAGCTACACTGGAGCCCTGGGCATCCCCAGCTTTGTGATTCCAGACAGTGGCAGGAAAAAGCCTAGGAAATACCAGCTCACTCCTTACCGTCTGGAGACAGAGCAGCAGGTAATGTCTGTTTAACCACAGAAACACTTAACTGACACAATAGACATGTTTCTATACAATTTATGACAACTGCTTTTGTTCAATGCCAGTTGGTCTACACAGCCAGGCCGTGTTTGTTTGGTAGGGCTGGGGCATGACGCTATGCAACTGAAAACGAAAATATGGGTTCTTATTGGACAAGTTCAGACAAGGTAGTTGACTACTTCTGTTTCATAACGTTATTCTCTTGTTTGGTGTCTACTGAAAACAAGGCCGATTTCCGGGTCTTTTTGACTGCTGAACAATTAATCAAATGGCCACCCAGACTATTTACATTGACCCCCCCCCCCCCCCAAACCACAGTTTTTACACTGCTGCTACTCACTGTTTATTATCAATGCATAGTCACTTTACCCCTACCTACAGTACATGTACAAATGACCTCGACTAACCTGTACCCCCGCACATTGACTCGGTACCACTACCCCCTGTACATGGCATCGTTATTCTTATTTTATTGTGTTACTTTTTATTTTATTTTTTTTACTTTAGTTTATTTAGTCAATATTTTCTTTATTCTATTTCTTGAACTGTATTGTTGGTTAAGGGCTTGTAAGTAAGCATTTCACGGTAAGGTTGTATTCGGCGCATGTGACGAATAACATTTGATTTGATGAGCAGTTGATTAGCTAAATTAAGTGTGTAAGTACTGGGCTGGAGCAAAAGCCTTGCACTCCCAGGTCTCAAGGACCAGGGTTGGTGACCTGACCACTGCCTAACCACTACTACTTGACATCACTTAGTTTTGGCCTCATATGTCTTCACTCACTGTGAAATGCAACTGCATCCATGGCAGGTACACAGACCCTGAGGAAGGCACAGTGATGCCGAAACGTTGGTAAATACCCATTAAATTGCTGGGAGATTACACATGGAGTGTGCGACTTTCTTTATTTTTATAGTATATTCGCCGTTAGTCAGCACCTCCACACAAACTTATTCTGGGTGTGCGCCAGCTCATGTTTTTTAGGTACGCATACTTGCCATGCATGCCGTTTCTAAAATTATATGCGACCTGTTGAATACACAAGTGCTGTACTTGACAGTGAGTGACTGACTCCCGAGCTGGTCTCTCTCCTCAGATCTCCTCTGCAGCCTGTGGGTACGGCTTTACCCTCCTCTCCTCTTCCACCAAGGACCTCACCAAGGTGTGGGGCATGGGCCTCAACAGAGACTCACAGCTGGGCTTCCAACGCACCCAACAAGACCGCCGTAAGACACTCATTCATTCTCTCGCTCCCCCATCCTCCATGACGAGCACTCTCCTCCTTTCCTTTTTTTTTTACACACGATCTGGGATCTTGCACTTTCAATTAATGACCAATTGATTGAGGAAGAATATAACTTATAGATGTCTAATGAGTTGAGTACAACTGCCTTTCCCAAAAAGATGGTTTGTTATAAAGCGATTGAGTTAAACAAAGTGGCTGGGGCTGCAGTTTGTTGTTTTTCGCATTAAGGATTGCAGCTTTAACCTATTCAGCCATAAAAGTGCACCAGCTTGTCAACCAATTGGAGGATGTGCGTAATTTGCTCGATGGTGGGTGTGTGTTTTCAACAACTGCTGCACACTTTCACCAATCTTTAGTGTATGTGAAATGGATTGTATAGTCCCATCAACTGCTTTAGCCGTCCAATATTCAGACGAATTTGTGCAGCGCCTGCCCTGAATTGATGCCTGTGATCGAGCATGTGTCAGACTAGTCTGGGTGCCAGTCTGTTTCTGCTCTCTTGCCAAGGCTTGACAAAGACAGCAATGGAGTTTTCAAGAGCACAAACAGATCTGCGACCAGGCCAGTGTCAGACCATCCCAGTGATGTTTATAATCACCTAGTGTTCCCTCTCTAGATAAGAGCTATGACTATGTGCTGGAGCCCTCTCCGGTGCCTCTCCCCCTGGCCAGGCCCCAGCAGACCAGGGTGGTGCAGGTGGCATGTGGCCGTGCCCACTCCCTGGTGCTCACCGACTCAGAGGGAGGTAAGAGGCAACATAGAGGGTGACGTTTTGTTCTCCTCACGTAAAACGACACTGAGCTGTTACGAAAATTCCCATATAACTCCCAGTACTGTGAGCAATGTGATTTGTGTTACACCTTCCTTTTATGATATCCTTGAGAAGGGGACTTTTATTTAACAGTCTAAGTAAAGAGCATGAAAGTGTGAAACCTGTCTTGGATAAGCTCTCGTGACAGACATTCACATACTTATAAGGAAATGCAATGGAAATCAAGTAAAATAGCTAGCTCAAGATTCTGAGATAATTGTTACCTTGGATAATATGCCTTCCTGTCTGTTTAGGGCTATTTTGCTCACTGTGTGTGCTTCTTTGAGGAAAATGTCACACACAAACTAGGGAAAATAGGGGGGGGGGATTGATCTGGGAATTAGAAGGCTGGTGGGTTCACATCCTAAAGACATTCCCCTACCGTTGTGCCCATGAACAAGCCCTTAACCTACTACATGGAACTCTATTCCACATCAGGTAACTGATGCAAGCAGTAGAATCAGATTTAAAAAGCAGGTAAAAATATACCTTATGGAACAGCGGGGACTGTGAAGTAACACAAACATAGACACATGCATACACACATGATAACATACGCACTATACACACACTTACACATGGATTTTGTGTTGTAGATATGTGGTTGAGAAATATGTGCCTGAGGGCATACACACTTAGTGTGTTGTGAATTCTGTAGTGAATGTATTGTAGTGTTTTTAAAATTGTATAACTGCCTTAATTCTGCCGGACCCCAGGAAGAGTGGGGATCCATAATAAATACAAATACTACACATGGATGCAAGCCAGGGCACTCCCATAACTGAGCAGGTCAACTCCGTAGGGTTAAGATATCAATATGTGGTCCCTTACATGTTGAAAATATTGATGTTAATTCTTCCTACTATTTTTAGTAGATGTGTAATTTGAATCCTGACCTTTGCTTATGCACTTTGCAGAAATACATTTGAGCTGATGATCGTCGAAGAGGGCGTCATAGTTGCGTAACGATTGTTCATTTGGTGGCACTTTATTATACGGTACTCTTTCCACTGGTATTTCCCTGGAATTTACTAGGAAGTGATGTGGTAACAATCTGTACTTTGAGATACTTACCTAAAAGAATATAACAATTGGTAACTACCTGGTGACCGGTTATTCTTGTTTTATTTAATCACAAATAAACAAACATGTAATTTATAGTTTAATACTGTGTTATTTACATTTTTACAATGTACTTAAGAAAATACCTGGACATTTTTGTACTTCAAAATAAAGTGCTACTGTTCGTTTTACAGACACTGCTCCATTTTCCACATTGTTAACAATGTCTAATCGCACCCCTGGATCATCCTCCCACATGTTTTTGTGTGTGTGTCTCTCTCCTTTCCCTCATTCTCTCTTTATCACATCAAAGTGTTCAGTCTGGGAAACAATGCCTATGGCCAGTGTGGGAGGAAGATGGTTGAAGATGAAGTCTACAGGTATGATACCACACACACACCGCTGTTGTTTACTCAACAT
This sequence comes from Salmo trutta, assembly GCF_901001165.1. Classification (NCBI taxonomy): domain Eukaryota; kingdom Metazoa; phylum Chordata; class Actinopteri; order Salmoniformes; family Salmonidae; genus Salmo; species Salmo trutta. The sequence goes on along the minus strand of NC_042975.1, from coordinate 18,188,816 downwards.
ATTACCTTATTACTGACGAAGTTGATCAGGCTGAAACCATGCTCAAAATGCAAAGAAAAGTCTGCCTCTGCCGTTGTCATGCAACACGACCGGGTGTATGTTGAGTCATACTAGTGATGACTCATAGTGTCAAATCAATGCAGGCTGGAAATGTATTCACTCTCCAGGAATTTTACTGCTTTTCTGCCCAATGACTGCCTAAGTACTCAGGTTGAACAACAATCCTATTATAAATGTGTGTTCAGGGGTTGTATGTTTCGGAGTTAGAGTGCTGATTTAGGATCAGTTTAACCTTTTGATCACAAAGATTAAGATTATAGGGACTGGGGGGAGCTGATTCTAGATCAGCATGCCTACTCTGATACATATGGCCCCCGGTCTTTAGGGGCCTAGTAAGAGTGAGCAGAGGAGAGGACGACAGGGAGTGGGCAGAGGGGACCTTTTCTGGACAGACGGGGCTCCTTGAGTAATTGATTGATGACTTCTCTCTCTCTCCCCCCAGTCCCTGCTGATGACAAACATACCCATAACATGATGCTGCCTCCAAAATATTTGAAAATAGAGGTTTTCACTCTGTGTTTTGGAATTCACCCAACCCTGTAGTTTAAAATTTTGTCCTTAAAGTACATTTATTTGTCTTGCAGTATTACTTAACAGCTTTCTTACAAACAGAAAGGATAATTTGTAGTGGATTTTTTTTAAACACAGGCTTCTTTCTTTTCACTTTGTCATACAGGCTAGTAATATGGAGTGAATGCAATGTTAGTATTTTGTATTTTCAAGTATTGTGGTGGCAGCATCATGGTATGGGTATGCTTGTCACCGGCAGGGACTGGGGAGTTTGTTAGGATCAAAATAAATATGAAAGGAGCAAAGCTCAGGTAAAAAGTTAAAGGAAAACCCGCCTCAGTCTTCTGAAAACCTAACCCTAGGATAGGGTTTTATTTTTCTGTGGGACAGTTACACAATGTTTTATGCAACAGACACATCAGAATGGCAAGAGGTGTTGAGTGGTCTAGTCTCAGTCCTGGCTTAAATCTTCTTAGAAAATCAGAGACGAGGTTTAAATATTGCTGTCCATTATTGATCCCCAGCCAAATTTACTGAGCCTGAGCAATTTTGACAAAAACGATGGATACAGTTGAAGTCGGAAGTTTACATACACTTAGGTTGGAGTCATTAAAACTCGTTTTTCAACCACTCCACAAATATCTTATTAACAAACTATAGTTTTGGTAAGTTGGTTAGGACATCTACTTTGTGCATGGCACAATACATTTTGTTGTAAATTGTTGACAGTCAAATGTTTTCACTTAAAATTCCCTGTATCACAATTCCAGTGGGCCAGAAGTTTACATGCCTTTAAACAGCTTGGAAAATTCCAGAAAGTTATGTCATGGCTTTAGAAGCTTCTGATAGGCTAACTGACATAATTTGAGTCAATTGGAGGTGTACCTGTGGATGTATTTCAAGGTCTACCTTCAAACTCAGTGCCTCATTGCTTGACATCATGGAAAAATCAAAAGAAATCAGCCAAGACCTCAGAAAAAAACTTTTTTCTGGTCTGGTTCATCCTTGGGAGCAATTTCCAAATGCCTGAAGGTACCACGTTCATCTTTACAAACAATAGTACTATTGTTTGTAAAGATGAACGTGGTACCTTGCGTACTATTGGGACCAGCCGTCATACCTCTCAGGAAGGAGACGCGTTCTGTCTCCTAGAGATGAACGTACTTTGGTGCAAAAAGTGCAAATCAATCCAAGAAAAACAGCAAAGGACTTTGTAAAGATGCTGGAGGAAACGGGTAAAAAAAGTATCTATATCCACTATAAAACGAGTCCTATATCGACATAACCTGAAAGGCTGCTCAGCTAGGAAGAAGCCACTGCTCCAAAACCGACATAAAGAAGCCAAACTACGGTTTGCAACTGCACATGGAGACAAAGATCGCACTTTTTGGAGAAATGTCCTCTGGTCTGATGAAACAAAAATAGAACTGTTTGGCCATAATGACCATCGTTATGTTTGGAGGAAAAAGGGGGAGGCTTGCAAGCCAAAGAACACCATCCCAACCGTGAAGCACAGGGGTGGCAGCATCATGTTGTGGGGGTGCTTTGCTGCAGGAGGGACAAGTGCACTTTACAAATAGATGGCATCATGAGGTAGGAAAATTATGTGAATATATTGAAGCAACATGTCAAGACGTCAGTCGGGAAGTTAAAGCTTGGTCTCAAATGGGTTTTCCAAATGGACAATGACCCCAAGCATACTTCCAAAGTTGTGGCAAAATGGCTTAAGGACAACGAAGTCAAGGTATTGGAGTGGCCATCACAAAGCCCTGACCTCAATCCTATATAAAATTTGTGGGCAGAACTGAAAAAGTCTGTGCGTGCAAGGAGGCCTACAAACCTGACTCAGTTACACCAGCTCTGTCAGGAGGAATGGGCCAAAATTCACCCAACGTATTGAGGGAAGCTTGTGGAAGGCCACCCAAAACGTTTGACCGAAGTTAAACAATTTAAAGGCAATGCTACCAAATATCAATTGAGTGTATGTCAACTTCTGACCCACTGGGAATGTGATGAAATAAATAAAAGCTGAAATAAATCATTCTCTGCTGACATTTCACATTCTTAAAATAAAGTGGTGATCCTAACTGAACTAAGACAGGGAATTTTTACTAGGATTAAATGTCAGGAATTGTGAAACACCTTAGCCAAATACATTTAAACTCAGTTTATGTAAACTTCTGACTTCAACTGTGTATGTTGCCCTAAGAGTTGTGCGAAGTTGGTAGAAAATCTTAAATTTTTCACAGCTGTAATGGCTACCAAAGGTTCTTCCACCAAGTATTACCTCTGGGGTTGAGACTTATCCAATTATGATATTTCAGTGGGGTTTTTTTCTTCTTCATTTGGAAAATGTTTTAAAACTTTCTTTCACGTTGATAATGTGGATGGAGTAGGTTGTGTTTTCCTCCAGATCTACAATCTCACTTTTTATATTACATTTTAAGCTGGCAAAATGTGACTAAAGTTCAAAGGTCTGTTGACTGTCTATAGGCACTGTATGTATCTATGTAATATATATATAGTCTCTCTCCGTTGCAGTGCCAGTCACATCATTCACAAGATGGAAGGCTTTGACAGCCCAGTGACTCAGGTGTGTTCTGTGTAACGGGGACAGAAAGACACCTCCGCCATTATTGCTCCACCTTGGTCATTATTGTAAAGTAAAATGTGTTCTACATGACTCACCTTGGTAATTAAAGGCTAAATAAACAAATAATAGGGTGGGGGGGGGGAAAGCTGATCCTACATCTGAACATAGGGGAAACTTCACCCCAGAGTGAAAATATGTTGTGTGCAGATATTATGTGTGACTGAACCCTGTGGATGCCATGTTTGTCCTATAGGTGGTGTGTGGGCAGGACCACAGTCTGTTCCTGACTGAGACGGGCAAGGTATATGCCTGTGGCTGGGGGGCAGACGGACAGACAGGTTAGAAGCCCCCACACACACACACGCTGGGAAAATGCCAAGGGGTCCCTAAAAAGATAAACCATAGCGACTCAGTTTATCAGTGTCTCCACCTTTTTCTGTACATTTCTCTCCAATATCAGTTTATTTTTATGCAGAATTACCCACATTTACTTAACCAATTAATGACCTTGTGCAAATATTGTGTTTCACTCCTGCTGTGTGAGCTTTACACATTTTTATCCACAAAGTACCTGAGTAGAAAATTGGTTGTAAGCGCTGAGAATAGAGACATTTTACTCCTAAAAATAAAATCAATGCATGAAGCCTCTGTAGTCATAAGAGTCCAACTTACTCAGCAGATATTTAGGACACTTCATGAGCTGTCTTAAGCAGTTAAGAGTAACTGGCTGGTGTCTTGATAATAGAAAAGGTCAGCAAGTCAGTGGTTCCTGCGCCACATGCAATTGCTTTGGAGTTTGGAGTATGTTGATGTAATCAATTCAGAAACAATCTACCTACATAAAACAGTATCTCTTGCACTTTTGACAATTATTTCACGAGGCCTGTTGTACATGATATGCCAAACTACTGGATCCGTACCCAGGTCAATATGGACCGCGGGTCCCAACTACCAATTTAACCTTGTCAGGCTTCGACACCTGGTATCATATAAAAACAAATGTGTAGAATTGCAGGAAATTAGTTTTAAAAAAGCAAAACATTTCTCTTTCCCATGCAAAATGGGTAGAATTGTGGGAAATTGGCTTTAAAACTGCTACATTTTCTCTCTGCCAACAAGAGGGGTGTGAACAGTTTGGGGTTGCAAGGTGGGGTTTGTTACTATGCCAATAAATGACAATATCAATCTGGACCTTTGCCACCTAGGAAATTTGTGTGACCGGACCTTCTCAAATAGTGCTCGAGTACCCCTGCACTAGGCTTACAAATAATTACTTTTTCTTTTGATTATTTAATTAATATACGTGTTATTTCAAGTTATCCCTTCAGAGTGCAATATCATATTGTTAAAAAATATATATCCTAAATTGGGTTTGCATGTAAGTTGGGCGATTTTGAAGGCATCAAGGGCTTCATGTTAACTTGGATTGTGTTCGTGGAAAATTATAGACCTTTCAACCGTTTTATGAAACATTGGCAAGTGACTTGATGCCTGCTGTGCCAAAGCAATAGTTATTAAATGGGAGTGATGAGTGTGTTGATTATAATAAACAATAATTTAACAACCATTGGAATTGGTTAAAAAAGGTTATGTATGCCAACATATTAGGAAAGAATTAAGAGTATGCAAAGTGATTGTGTCAGGCGAAAATTATATCAAACGTTTTAGCATTGCAACATTTGTACAGTCACATTCACCTTTTTTGTCTGAAGCATGGAATAGAGTTCACAGCTGGCGATGCCTCCTCGGATTGGTTATTCCCCATCATTTACAACAATGTCAATGAGCGTCATCACCATCTTTTCTTTTGCGGTACCTCAAACTGTTGTAATTACCAACTGAGAAACTCAGTTTGTCTGAGCAGTGTCTTAACATCATCCTAAAACCTACTCTGAGCTAGAAGTTTAAAACAGGATTCCTAGAACCTTTTCTGAGAAGCTTTGTGGACATGGGCCCAAGTCTCTTAGTGCATAAAGAAAGAGCATCATTTTTTCATTAAGACACCTGCATAGTTACACACATGCATAGTCTCCCACACACTTAACTGTTTTCTAAAGACAAAGCAATTTTTTTTCAGGTCTGGGCCACCACAACATGTGTGCCAGGCCGGTGGCTGTAGGAGGGGACCTGGCTGGTGTGAGGGTGCAGCAGGTGACCACCTACGGAGACTGCAGCATGGCCGTGTCCCAGGACGGCCAGCTCTATGGCTGGGGCAACTCTGAGTACCTCCAACTCTCCTCAGTCACTGAGGCCACCCAGGTGAGGAGCCAACGTAGTGCCCATCACAATCTCAAATCAAGTTTGCCAAACTTTGTGACTCTTGTTTCTCACAAGGCTATACTACAGTATATATTAGCCTGGTGGAACCAGCTGCATTGACTGTTCTATTTCACTTCATGTATCAGTCTGGACTTTCTCCAATAGATGGGTGTTTGCAAATAAGAGAAAATGGCTGTGCTTTGAATTAAGCCATCCTCTGATTGGTTGAGGGGGATCCAATTGCTGAGGATAGTTTTGAATAATACCGCTCAAATAGTTTCAATGAGCAGGAATGCTAGACTGAATTGTGAATGTAGCGTTCAGGCTGGTTCCACCAGGCTAAACTATTGGTACCACTACGTGTTCTTATTATATTTCAATGTGTGACCTTTTGTCCAGCTACTGACTTTATGTTCTCCCTCTCCTCAGATTAACTCCCCTCGACTCCTTCCTTTTGAAAAGGTGGGCAAAGTGACCCAGGTGGCCTGTGGAGGCACACAGGTGGCCATTCTGAACGGTGAGTACCGGGGCCCTGTTCCATTTCGGCCTCTCGCCACTTCCATTGTTCCTACCTCTTCCATCTCTGGCAGGTTGATTTGCATCTAAAAGTGGGCGTGCCACCAGGATCACTTTGGAGGGCCACCTGCCTGCCGAGTGCTCGTTGCTAACTGTTATATTTACCAATCTGAGAATGTGAAAGCAATATGGTGGAAGCTCCAATTACACTATAGGAAGGTTAGGCATCACCATATTGCTAAAAATGATTGAGTCCTTTCAGATCTGTGAATATTGAGGGGGGTGGCTGCCAAAATGGAACTTGGCAGTGAAATAATAAAAGATCACTTGCACCACCACCATTAAAACAAAACTAACATTACTGGACTGTATAGCATAGCTTCCCATTTAATAGACTTATCATATCCTTTCAATAAATAATATGTAGTGTGTCAGTAAAGGCGTGTTTGTCTTTACAGAGAGAGGGGAGGTGTTTGTATGGGGCTACGGCATTCTTGGAAAGGGCCCTAATCTCTCTGAATCCCAAACCCCTGAGCTGGTCCCTCCTGCACTGTTCGGCCGCTCAGAGTTTAACCCCGCGGTGACCGTGAGCCGCATCCACTGTGGACTGAACCATTTCGCGGCTGTCACAGGTGGGTTAAGTCGCGATTTTCAGTATGTGGAATGAGTTATGTTGGACAAAAAAAACAACAAATGCATCTTTAGAGTCACAAACTCACAATGTTACAGTTTAAGATGAATATGTTGGCATACAGGAAGTAGGACTTCTTACCCAAGAAATAGTAATGTGGTGCTATACCATTCAGTGGATGATACAAGATATGAAAGTTTCCATGTGCTTGTACGTTTACATATTGTTAGCATTTTATTAACCCATTCCCATTTCAAGCCATTGGATGAAATAATAATATTAAATATGTAGAATGTACCTATTGCTTGCTGTTCCGTGTGGCTCAGTTGGTAGAGCATGGTGTTTGCAACGCCAGGGTTGTGGGTTCAATTCCCATGGGGGACCAGAATGTATGAAATGTATGCGTTCACTACTGTAAGTCGCTCTGGATAAGAGCGTCTGCTAAAATGACTAAAATGTAACAAAAATAAATAAATTCCAGATCGTGGGGAACTCTTTGTTTGGGGGAAGAATGTGAGAGGTTGTCTTGGTATTGGAAAGAAAGAGGACCAGTACTTCCCATGGCGGGTGAGACAAGACTTAGATTACTTATCTTTTTTTTTTTGCTGATCATTGACATTTGTGGTTTATTGAAATGACTTAGTAATAGTCCACTACAACATTAACAGGCGTATCAACGTAGCAGGCATGAAAGAAAACGCCTGAGCAGAGTTCCCACATTCGGTTTTCAGCGGAAATGGTGCCTAGTTTGATTGACATGTATCACTGAAAACTGGATGCATCCGGTTATTGGCAACTCCGCTAAGCCTACAACAACGTTTGTCCAATGTTTTCAGACATTAAGTGATGTTGCATAGACCCAGCTATATGCCTGAATCTCATTCAAATGGAAAAGATGGGCACTGTCTAATATGATAAACTCAGATGGTACCCATCTTTATCATTCATTTGGGATTGAGGCATCTAGCTGGATCTACCCAACAGATGTTATGGGAGGTGGACTCACCTGGATATTAGGCCACTTTGATTTTGGAGTGAATCAGACCTTTTTAGCATACTTTTTAAAGGATGCATAACTAGTTCATGCATGTTTTAATGCTACATAACTGCATCTTATGGTAATATTTTGATGGTGTACTGTTTTCAATGTGTTTCAGGTGACTGTGCCAGGTCATGTGGTGGATGTAGCGTGTGGGGTGGACCACATGGTGGCGCTGGTCAAGTCTGTCATCTGAGCGTCCCCAGCGGGCAGGGACAGAGCCTAAAGTAAGCCCTTTTCTTCCCCGTGACCCTCCCACTCGATCACTGAGGGGTATCTGGCCCTGTTCAGTCGCCCTGTTAGCCTCACATCCTCTGGCTGCCAATGGAGGCCTGAACCCCAGAGCCAGCTGTCCTCCATGGGTGGTAGAGATCCTCCGTTCCCGGCCATCTGATGGCTGTGTCCGCCATCAACGCTTCAGTCTGCTCCCTGTGTCTCTGGCTAGCACGGCTGGGATAACATGTAGGCTGGGTTCACAGGCAACAGTCACTGCAGCACTTCATTAATCTCTATACACTATTGATCTGACACTAGTGACTGGGCACCCTTGTTGGATGATGTGGAGATCAGTGGAGCAGAACTGATGCGGTGGAGCCATGGATTTTTTTCTTCCTGCAGAGAAGTGCTGAAACTTGACTGTCAGACCTCCAGAATAATGTCCTTATGGCATTTTACCTTCACTGTTGATTGTTTTTATACACTGACAAAATTATAAACGTTTCATGAGCTGAAATAAAATGTCCATATGCACAAAAAGTATATTTCTCTCCAATTTTGTGCCCACATTTGTTTACATCCCTGTTAGTGAGAATTTCTCATTTGCCAAGGTAATCCATCCACCTGAGGTATATAAGTAGCTGATTAAACAGCATGATTATTACACAAGTGCATGTTGTTCTGGGGACAATAAAAGGCCACTAAAATGTAGAGTTTTGTCATGCAACACAATGCCACAGATGTCTCAAGTTAAGGGAGTGTGCAATTGGAATGTCCACCAGAGCATTGAATGTTAATTTCTCCACCATAAACCACCTTTGTCATTTTAGAGAATTTGGCAGTATGTCAACAGGCATTGTGCCCAGCTTCGCGCGTTGATCAACGAGGTAGAGATCCTGTTCCTTTTTCCCCAATCTGCGCAGCGCATTCAAATGCTAAAATGGCTTGTGTGATATTAGGTTTTAGTCATTTGCTAGGTTATTGTTATCTGCGCTGTTAAATGCTGTTTTACCGAAAAAGGTAAGCTACCGGAGACAACTTATCTGGCTATACCTGCTGAACGGGGCTTACAATAGATTTTATTGATTGTTCAGGTTCACCATCAGCAATAGTTTTGCTTTAAACTAGCAGTATATGTGGTAATTTGTAGATGTACAGGGTAAAGTTGATCATAACTAGGACAGCAATCACTTTTGTGAGGTGCACTGCAAGGCAAAAGAGACATCACTCAAAAACATGAGATGGAGGTGAAATCCAATGTTACGCTATATATACACACACAGTACCAGTCAAGTTTGGACACGCCTCATTCAAGGGTTTATTTTTACATTGTAGAATAATAGTTAACACAAACTATGAATTAACACACATGGAATCATGTAGTAAGCAAATAAGTTCAATCAAAATATATTTTGAGATTCTTCAAAGTAACCACCTTCAGCTTGGCACATACTTGGCATTCTCTCCACCAGCTTCACCTGGAATGCTTTTCCAACAGTCTTGAAGGAGTTCCCACATATGCTGAGCACTTGTTGGCTGCTTTTCCTTCACTCTGCAGTCCTACTCATTCCAAACCATCTCAGTTGGGTTGAGGTCTGGTGATTGTGAAGGCCAGGTCATCTGATGCAGCACTCCATCCCATTCCTTCTTGGTTAAATAGCCCTTACACAGCCCATAGGTGTGTTGGGTCATTGTCCTGTTGAAAAACAAATGATAATCCCACTAAGTGCAAACCAGATGGGATGGCTGCAGAATGTTGTGGTGGCCATGCTGGTTAAGTGTGCCTTGAATTCTAAATAAATCAGTGTCACCAGCAAAACACCATCACACCACCTCCTCCATGCTTCACGGTGGGAATCACACATGCAGCGATCATCCGTTCACCTACTCTGCGTCTCACAAAGACACGGCGGTTGGAACCAAAAATCACAAATTTGGACTCAGACCAAATGACAGATTTCCACCGGTCTAATGTCCATAGCTCGTGTTTCTTGGGCCAAGCAAGTCTCTTCTTAGTGTCCTTTAGTAGTGGTTTCATTTCAGCAATTTTACCATGAATGCCTGATTCACCTAGTCTCTTCTGAACAGTTGATATTGTGTCTGTTACTTGAACTCTGAAGCGTTCATTTGGGCTGCAATCTGAGGTGCAGTTATCTAATGAACTCTAGAGCAGAGGTAACTCGGTCTTCCTTTCCTGTGGCGGTCCTCATGAGAGCCAGTTTCATCATAGCGCTTGATGGTTTTTGCGACTGCACTTGAAGAAATGTTCAAAGTTCTTGACATTTTCACAGATTGATTGACCTTCATGTCTTAAAGTAGTGATGGACTGTTGTTTCTCTTTGCTTATTTGAGCTGTTCTTGCCATTTCACCAACTAGGGCTTCTGTATACCACCTATCTTGTCACAATAGAACTGATTGGAATTTCTTTCCTTCTTAATGCATTTGAGCCACAAATTAACTTTTATCAAGGCACACCTGTTTATTGAAATGCATTCCATGAAGCTGGTTGAGAGAATGCCAAGAGTGCAAAGCTGTCATCAAGGCAAACGGTGGCTACTTTGAAGAATAATAATAAAATATTTAGATTTGTTTAGCACTTTTTTGGTTACTACATGATTCCATGTGTTATTTCATAGTTTGTCTTTGGTATTATTCTACAATGTAGAAAAGAGCAAAAAATAAATAAAAATGGAATGAGTAGGTGTGTCCAAACTTTTGACTGGTACTGTATATTCATTGGCTATGCCACAGCTAGTTTGGAAGCAAATATTAAATTTCAGCTCAAACACTTAATCTGTAAAAATGACAAGTTAATTAGTGGGTGATTGTCATTGCAGAACCAAAGTGTGGGGGACAAAAACAGAGGCTACATTCTGGTAGACCAACGTGACTACATAGTACATATAAACACGTCAGCCCCGCATATTTTAATTTAAGAATAGAAAATTCATGTTTATGCAACAAATGGTATTGCATCCTATTGTATTCATTCTCGAATCAAAGCGAATTGCACTAAATCGTTTCAAACTAAAACATATCAGAGCCCATGTATCAAATCGTCTTGAAAGAGACAAACTACTCAATTTCTGGGTACTCAAATCGCCACTATTTGCGAAACAGAACCTTGGGTCACCATTATCCACATGATTGCATGCTCCATCAATGGCTGCTCTACTTGCCTGACCTCTACGGCAAATAGAAAAGGTCAATAAGCACACCAAATAGGACGCTACTGCTGAACGCGCCCTCTAACAATGCACCTCCTCCACCTATGTGTTTAAGCAGTAAAAAGGTAATGGCGTTGTATAGTTAGCCTCCCACTGCAAGTCAGAAGGAACTGTGTGTTCTCTAGTTTGTTTGCACAGGTTAAATAATACAGAGACCACCCTTCTGTGACTTTTCTTTAGAATGTGTTCTCAGCTGTTCCTATTTGCAGCAATGGTGAGGACAGCGATCAATCTAGAGGTGTCAATACTTGGATTAAGTGATTTGGAGCTAGATTCAATCCGTATCGCAGATGTTGAATTTTAAAAAAGTAATTTCAATATTTACCTTGAAAGCGGGAACATTGCCTTTAAATTTCATTATTTAAATTTCATGTATTTACGCAATACGGATTAAATTGAGACCTTGGTCAAACAAGTTATGGCAGACACCTGGGTTAAAACGACCAACAATAGGTGTGACTGTGATATGGAGGTTTAGTTGCACTTCAAGTATAGAATACAAGCTTTATTTGTAATACCAATGTCAGACCACAATGTTATTGCACTGCAAGACGCCTTCAACAAAGAGGTAAAATGTAAGTGTTTGGCCAGGATTCAAACAAACCGCAACGTGCAGTGGTCGCACTGCACTTGATTTAAGGGAAATTGTCTTTAAAAGACAATTGTAGTGAGGGGTGCGGTTGATCATGACTACAGAATATTTTCTCCCACCTTTAGCAAACTTTTTTAGCGAATTAGTATGATTAGCGAGAACATTTTAAAATGGCAGACAAATCTTAGAAGCTAAAGCTAACAAATGCGTCATCATGGAAGAGATAGATAAAGCCATCGCCGATTTCGCATTGTGGTTTGTTTGAATCCCGTCTTGTCTGTTTATAGGGCGACAAAGTAAAAATCCACTGTTGCATTTTTCTCCATCACAGTGTCCTTTTAAGACTCACATCTGCCTTGGCTGATTTCATTCTTAAAAATGATTGATTCTTGATAAGCAAGGTACATTGTAAGTAATAGGAATGATTCTGTCCCACAGTTTGGCCACTTCAATCTATCACTTTTGATTCTTTATTAGCGGGTGCATTGAAGTTGGAAACCTAGCCCTGCCAAGGAATTTAAAAAAATGCTGGACTAAAAAGCCAATAATAGAGATTGTAGTACAGCATCTAGCAAAACAACTGCTCCAACAGCAGTCCCCCAAGACCCCATGCATAGGAGTTTACATTCCAGCTCATCACATACTGAATCAATGTAAATCAACCAATGATTTCAATATAAAAATCACATTATTGCTGAAATCTGCAAGTTCCTTTCAGAATCCATCATATTAAGTCTAAATTAGGATAATGGTGAGATGATGAAATTTGAATATGCAATGGGTCTGGGGGACCAATGTTAGAAATGAAGACAGACAAAAAGAAAACAGTACTGATGACAGGAAGGCCTTGAGAAACCAAACACTAGAACATGAAAGCAAAAGCAATATTTCTTTTTATATCACCCTTTTATGTTTTTAACACTGATTAATAGCTACATGGTTTCTGCTAATCAAAGCTAACTGATGAAGCAAGCTTTTTCTTGGTGCGGACCAAAAAAAATATAACACCAATGCATTAAGACCAATATAGTCTCACCTTCTCAAGAGAATCCTTCAAGGGTAAAATAGTCTTCCCCGTTTTCACATCAGTACAGCAGGATGGACCTGTATTAAAGTGCAGACTGGGGTGAGGGGGGGGGGGCAGGGGGCGAGGTAGGAGGGAGGGAGGGAGGGAGGGGGAGGGAGGGGAGCTGAAGGCCTAAACTGACCAGGGTTGCAGGGCTGGTTCAATGATCCACAACCCAACCAACATTCCCCCACCACTTATCCTTATTCTACTAGTTTGTGTGGTAAAGGGCTGGTTTAGTGTCAGGCATGGTCTGGCACATGATGCAAAACGATAACCTACTTCTCCCAAAACGACCGATACTACATGAAAACTGGCTTATATATATAGCCCACTAGAATGTTATTTATATGATATGTTCTACATAACAGTGGCTCTGTGATTTGTCAGTAAATGTAATTTAACGCTCAACACCAGAATCTTTCATTTTCCTATCTGACAAATCTTATCTGCTTTCCAGGTCACCAGAGTTTAGGACCATTGACATACATCTTGCCTCAGTCCCTGCAATCTATTTGCTAGCATTCAGCTAAATGGCATTTCAATGAGAACTCTAGCCCCGAAATGGATTACTTTAAGAAGAGTTTCCATAATGAGAATTTCATCAGGACTTGACATTAAAAGCTTATTCAATAACTTGTAAAAACAAAACCACACTATGTCGTGTCACTACCAACGACAACTCAGAAATGTCACCTTCAAGTGCAAACACACTGAGCGTTAGACAAGGCATTGGTCTTTAAAACGACTTGGCACTGAGAAAAATAAATAATAAGAATAATGGAAATCTTGATAATTGTTTGTAGAGAACATTCTCTTTCCATAAGGGGAGGACTGGTAACTAATACAGTACGGTTGTTATGGGGAGGACTGCTAACTAATACTGTATGGTTGTTATGGCGAGGACTGGTAACTAATACAGTATGGTTGTTATGGGGAGGACTGGTAACTAATACAGTATGGTTGTTATGGGGAGGACTGGTAACTAATACAGTATGGTTGTTATGGGGAGGACTGGTAACTAATACAGTATGGTTGTTATGGGGAGGACTGGTAACTAATACAGTATGGTTGTTATGGGGAGGACTGGTAACTAATACAGTATGGTTGTTATGGGGAGGATTGGTAACTAATACAATATGGTTGTTATGGGGAGGACTGGTAACTAATACAGTATGGTTGTTATGGGAAGAGCAGCTTGCGAGAAACTGCAAAGTTTGGAAGGAAAGTGTGGTATACTAAAGCACCAGTATAGGCTGTCATGGGCCGCGTGGGTGCCAAAGTAAAAGGTGAGGGCCGGGTCGCAGCATTCCGGGCTGGTGTCGAAGAGATAGGCCCAAACTTAGTAGGCCGCGTTGCCATGGTGAAATGGTATGAGGGAAAGGAGAAAGAAAAAGAGCGAGAGGGGGAAAAAAACACTGCAGTCACTCAAGCTTTGGGTCCCCAAAGAAGTGGATGTTGTTTGGGGTAAGAGTGGATGGTCAAGGGGGTGAGGTGGTGGGTAGGGTTGCGTAGTTGGCAATGTCTCAGAATAGGAGGGGCTTGTTGCTGATCGCTGAACAAAAGCATCCCTACACACACGAACCGTCCCTCCCTTGTACCCCATCTACACCACCCAAGCTTTACATTACCCTGTTCCCAGAACCACCCCCCGCAGCAGTCCACTGATACGCTCTTGGCACTTAAAAAAAAAGATGAGTTTGACATGATAAATCAAGGTGTGGGTGTGAGGGCACAGGGCTCGCTAGTTCCACTGTCTCTTCCCACCTCCCATTCACTGTCCTGCGCTCTCATTGGTCCTCAATGCTCCAATCACACTCTGGATGTTTTCTTCTGGGACCTATGAGAGACAGGAGGGTGGGGTTAAGTCTTTATTCCAAAAGCGCCAGTTTAAACTGACCCCTACAATTTACCATACAAACAGAGAGAGCGATACAGAGAGGGTGTAGAGTTGTAAACCATCACTCACCAGGGCATGGTCGAACTTGAAGGTACTGATGTAATAAGCTGGAATGTCAGCAGTCGCCAGGGGTTCCGATATTTGAGCCACGATTCCACACTCGTCTGACACAAGCCAATGAGAATAAAGAACAGATATCCATGAATATCAGAATTATTTTAGACAGGGCGTATCTGGGCGTTTAATGTATTCACATTGCCAAGTAATATTCGAATTGGCATCACAGTGTGTTTTTACTAATCTTAGCCAAATTACACTCGCATCAAACAGTGTCTCTTGGTGATGTGCACTCTGCACAGAGATCTGACTAACATGTGGAAGACCTGTGGAAACCAAACAGAGACAACCACAACTGTCTTACTTACCAAATCCTAAAGGCTGTCCTCCAATGCGTACCATTTTCCAAAGCTCCCCTGAAGCACTAGTGAAGAGGACATTGTTTGGAAACCTGGTTTGAAGAAATTAGAAAATTAATGCACACACTCATTCAATCTATAGCAAGTAACATTTAAAGATATTATTTAATGTACCTCTCACATCAGATGTATTCAAAGATTTCAGAAAACAGTGAATACATCTTTTTGTGTTAAATTCAGCGATTTGGTCAAATTCAGATTGTAGGCCAGTGGTTGCCCTACATCAGGGTTCCCCAACTGGTGGATGGAATTTCTGTTAGACATAAAATACTAAAAACACCAGGAAATCAGCTCCAAGTATTTTTAATTTAGGAAGAATCTGTTGCAAAGTATTCCCACGCAAAATAAAGAGATGGATGAGATCGTAGATAAATGTAAGCAAGGTTTGAAATGATGTTTTATTCAAATATTATATCTGTTTGGGCTTCTTGCGGTCAATTTGCAGTCTACAAATTATTTATCTAGTTGATCATCCCTGTCCTACATGCTATGGTGAAAAATACATTACTTCGGAAGTACTAAAATCTTGGTTCACATATTGTCCCCCTTCTTAGCTTGGAGACAAAACTGACCCATATAAGGGATACCTCGCCAATGTAGGACAAGCCCATGATAAAATAGCTACTAATGTAGTGGTACTGTAATCCTTTAGTTCAATCCACGTGATTAGTAATGCAGCTGTTCGGGTTACCACACAAGTGACACCTGTAACGGCTGTCAACTTTACATTAACTTCTTTCCAAATAAACTTTCTATGATCTTCTATGTTTGTTTCTTAACAACCCAGCAGCAAACAACTTGTCCACAAATGACACGAAACAGCAACTTGACATAGCAGTTGTGCCTTTCTGATGGTGATAGACACCATAACCATGTGTTTTCTTTTCTTCTAAATGGCGGTACCACAGGAGAGCACCTACCGTGGTGTGGTTTGCTCGTCCATGACCAGAGAGATGTAGCCCTCAATCAGAGAGAAGGAGAAGAAGCGGATGTGTCCAGAGTCCTCGCTAGACGCCCCAGGCTCCTTCATGCTGGAATAGAAAGTACTGAGATTCAAGTCTGTCCAATCTTTCAACTACATTTGGTCCTGTCCATTCCAACCTGGTCACCGAGTGGTCTGCTAGTCAAACCTTTCTACACCTTTAAAGTCTAATCATAACAGCAGCATAACCATCCTATGACAGCCCTTGCTTAAGTCTAACCCTCTTCCAGGTTCTAGACTTCCTAAAACAAATTGTCTGAACGGAGCAGCTAAGTGTTCCTGTGGCAGTGTGTGTGTATGATGGTCTCTTAAAAAGAGACAGCAGATGGCCTCTGGTGACAGCCTTATGTAAAACAGGAGGAGTGCTGAGGAGTGGGTTCTTACCCGCCTGAGTAAAACATGACGTCCATGAGCAGGGTGGCCACCGAGGGCAGTGTGTCTGGGTCCAGGCTGGTCACACAGAACATGTTACTGGGGCTGGACAGAGGGTGGATGATGGGACGGGGCACTGAGAGAGAGCAAAAACATGTTCTTATTAATATGATACTGGCAGTTGTGAACATATATGCTAATATTTTTGGGGGGGATTCATACTACCCATCAAATATGTCACCTAAAGAGATTTACAAATCTCGACAACAAAATGTGGTCCCGTGTGGCTCAGTTGGTAGAGCATGGTGCTTGCAACGCCAGGGTCGTTAGATTCCCATGGGGTATCAGAACGAAAATGTACGCACTGACTACTGTAAGTCGCTCTGGATAAGAGTGTCTGTCTGCTAAATGACAAATGTAAAATGAGCCCATGGGCTTATAAGCAACCGCTTATGTCGCTTATGCCTGGGGCTGGCCCTTGCTGTTCTGCTTGCCATATCATACTGTGTTCTCAGGTTCTGTTCTGGGGAAGAACCTTGACAGCGCGTGTTGGATTGACATACTCTTACCAAATATGGATTGTTCAATTCAAGGTTTGACAGGCTGCAGCAAAACAGCCAATTCATATCAGGGAGTATCTGCAATATTCTCATTCATATCAGGGAGTCTCTGCAATATTCTCATTCATATCAGGGAGTCGCTGCAATATTCTCATTCATATCAGGGAGTCTCTGCAATATTCTCATTCATATCAGGGAGTCTCTGCAATATTCTCATTCATATCAGGGAGTCTCTGCAATATTCTCATTCATATCAGGGAGTCTCTGCAATATTCTCATTCATATCAGGGAGTCTCTGCAATATTCTCATTCATATCAGGGAGTCTCTGCAATATTCTCATTCATATTAGGGAGTTGCTGCAATATTCTCATTCAGGGGATGAATACATTTCCATTTGTATCACAGAAACCCCAATGCATAACCTGAAACAGAGTGTGCGTTACTGTATCTAAATCCAATAGCCTTTTCAGACTACTGAGTCTAGATGTGCTGGCCTGGTTACACATGTCCCATAGGGGCTCGAACTGTAAAGGAAAGGAAAATGTGAAAAGTAACTAACCGAGCCAGTAAAGTTTGTGTCCACATGAGTGTGAAAAGGGGAATAAAAGTATTGTGTGCCTACCCCACTGTCAAACTCATTCCACGGAGGGCCGAGTGTCTGCGGGTTTTCGCTCCTCCCTTGTACTTGATTGATGAATTAAGGTCACTGATTAGTAAGGAACTCCCCTCACCTGGTTGTCTAGGTCTTAATTGAATGGAAAAACCAAAAACCTGCAGACACTAGGTCCTCCATGGAATGAGTTTGACACTCCTGGCCTACCGAGTTTAGGCTTGACAAAGCCGTTGGTGACTCCCAGGCTGTTGGCGGCCACGGTCTCTCCGTTGATCACTCTCAGCAGGGTGAACTCAGAAGACAGGGTGTGCATGACCATGGGCAGGTCCCGCTCTCGAACCTGATGAACACAACACAACCACTACGCCATCAACAACTCAGCCTCAACCAAAGCACAACACAAACTTGTTACAACAGGGAAAAACAAAAACGTTTTATAGAAACGTGAAATAGCATTTGAACAGCAGGTGAAGACGGTCTTTCCAACTGGCTGATTCAATTACGTCAGAAAGTAACTCATATTTGCACTTCAAACACAATTTGAAACTGCACTTATCAGGGGAAATAAACTATGGAGTCCCAATAGAAAACTATTCAGTGAAATTTCAAAAGAACTCAAGAGCTTCTGCATTTTGCTTATCGGAACACTTCAAGGGTAACTAAAGAGATGGGCCTGTGGGTACAGCAAATGTTAATCAAGCATTCCAAGCAGGTATATCTGACTAGCAAAAGGCTTGGGAAAACAACCTCCCAAAGGAATGCAATGCTAAAAAGCTGGAGACGGTCTTCTGCTTTAAAATACAATTTCAACGTGAAATGAAATGCCCCAAAGAGGTCTCCATTATATGGGCCTAATGCAAAGCTACTGTGTGTCCATTCCCCCAAAATTGTGCTCTCCCCGACTGAACTCTGTGCCTCCTTCCCTGAAGAACTGTACATTTGGACATGACGGACTGATTCCATCCCCATGGGGGCTGTTCTGCCGGATCCTGACAGAAACTCATCCATCTCCTCTCCCCCTGACTAAACCCTTATTTGAGTTGCATTGAGGATGTAAACAAAATGTGAAGCCTCCTGTGAGAAGCTGGCCTCTAACTCCTCTAGGGTGGTTGAGTCAGACAAAGTCAGGTTACTTAAGGCTTTCTTCATTTGGGTTGGGTCCCACCGTTTATGTAACGCAAATAATCATAATACAACACCAGATTTAAAAAAATAAAAAAAAAATAAAAAAGAGGCCTTCAGCCTGGCTCAGACCCTCAAATACAATCAGACACAGTGGGAGGGAACGAGAGCATGCAGGATAGAAATGGAGAGAAAGAGTGAGTGAGACAAGACAAACAGACAGACAGAGAGATTGAGGCAAAGTGAGAGGGACATGATTGAGACAGACAAATAGACAGACATTAGGCAGAGAGAAAGAGAGAGACCGATGAGAGAGACGCAAGTTGTTTCCTTCATTTCTTTACAGACAGTGATTAGGCCGTGGTTGGGAGCAGCTGGCGTGGAGGGAGAACAGTGGCCATGAATGTTACCGGGAATTCCAGCAAGAGACTGAGCTGAGGCTGATCCTCTTTACATAACTACTGCCAGATTATCAACATTTCCATTTTTGTTAACAATTATTTCCATACACAGGCACCGGTTGGTTATTCAGCAGACCTTGTGTATTTCCCCCCCACCCCCTTTTAGTAGCAGGGTAATACAAATACTCCCTATAGCCAAAAAGGCCTGGCATGAGAAAGGACTGGTGTGATTAAGCAACTTCGACAAAATGAAAAGATTCCTCTCAAAGCAAAAGTGCCGCCCAGGGTGGTACTGTAGATCCGCTGCTGTTGTCTTTTCATGTTGAGCAAAATGGAAAAACACTCACAGGCCACAAAGTACAAGTGAGGGCATACTTGATTAAAATGGCCTGTTCCGTAAGCTATTTTCGATTATCTACTGGTATATTTAAGAGTAGGCTACCTTCATACCACTGGTAACTTAACAGGTAAGGCAAATGACCATGTTCAGTAATACTTACAGGAATAAGCAGCTAAGCTGACAAATAGGTCCTCAAACTAAATGTGAGTATCAATAACATGTGAAGGGAGAAGGGCGCCGCTACAAGGTGCTCATAACAATGGCCAATTGGCTGGCTGATATCTTGCATGTGTTCCTTGGGAAGTTGAGGAAGGCATGCAACAAGACTTCTAAAGCCTAATTTATACAGTATGTACGCAATGCAAGAATGCAAACGGCAATCCTGGGTACTTGCTCATGTTTGTAATTGAGGGGCTGCCCACATCTACAATGGATCACCATTTTGACCAGCTATTAGTAGTTCTTGAGTTGCGCACTAGATAGGTTATAAATTACACTTAAGAGAGGTCTGTAGTGGAACAGCACTCACCAAGATAAAGTCAGTCTGATAGGTGGACAGCATAAACACAGAGATGTTGTGGTCTGCCAGGGGGGCAATGACAGACTTGGCTATTTTGGTGACTCCGATTGGTTGAGAGTTGGTGGCGCTCCCGCCCCCCGACACCACGTTGAGAGCCAACCACGTGGCCTCGGCGACACTAAGGTGCTCCGACTCGGGCAGTTCTGAAAGGGGACAAGAAAATTACGCATTAGTGTGGCCCCAGATGGATGTGTCTGTCTGTCAGCGGTCCCCTTAGCGATAAATGAGGCGCTAACGGCATCGCCGGACTCAATGTCTCTTATTTTACGTATGATTGTTTGACATTCTCCTCCGCTGATGAGCTGGATGAGGCATTGTCAAGCCTGGGTGCCATTAATATGAGAGGGGTCTGACTTGGAAAAAGGCCTGACTCCACTGCTGAGAACAATGAAATATCACTAGACTGACCATGCTTATTTCATCCTAAAAAACAATAATAACTTAGTTAAACAAGTCACCTTCAAGAGAGTCTTCATTGTGGTTAGTAAATTAGCTTATAAATCACTCAGGGTAAAACATTTACCACTGAGCATAGATTAATAGCGAAAGCTATGTCAACAGTCTCAATATAGAGCTAAATGTGTGTGCGGCCATTTTCATGCACTGGCACGAAAACAAAACCAAACAACAAGTACTTGAAGCCTCAACGCAGCAAAGGAAAGTACATGCATACAGATGAGCACAATATAAACTTCCAGACAATCTACCTACAGTAGAATACCTGCAACTGTTTCACAACACAGAGCTTCTAGTATCCATGGTGACCAACGAGGGTCACCCTGAAAACCAGACTATAATGACATGGATTCATCACTCAACCACAAAACCAAGCCAGTGACAGCTTGGCCTCTGTTAACCGGGGCGGCAGGTAGCCTAGTGGTTAGAGCGTTGGGCCAGTAACCGAAAGAATGCTAGATCGAAACCCCGAGCTGAGAAGGTAAGAATCTGTCGTTCTGACCTTGAACACTGTTCCCAGGCCGTCATTGTATATAAGAATTTATTCTTAACTGACTTGCCAAGTTAAATAAAGGTTAAATTAAAAATGTAAAAATCCATAATGGAACAGCGGGCAGAACTGATGTAGCAATATGTAGTCAAACATTGGCATCGAGTCAAGATATGAGGAAT
Source organism: Salmo trutta (assembly GCF_901001165.1). Classification (NCBI taxonomy): domain Eukaryota; kingdom Metazoa; phylum Chordata; class Actinopteri; order Salmoniformes; family Salmonidae; genus Salmo; species Salmo trutta. The sequence goes on along the minus strand of NC_042975.1, from coordinate 18,167,631 downwards.
TAAAGAAAGCATAGGTCCTTACTGTCTGGGATCCCTGGGAAGTTGAAATGTACAATGGGTAACGGTTAGGAAGGCATGCAACAACACTTCTAAAGCCTAATTTGTCCCAAGGATTCTGGATAGCACTGCCCGAAAATCATAGGGCTACACATGTTTTCATGATTTACCATCCTGCTAAAGATCCAGAGGTAGCGACCACAAAACCCACCTTTGAAGCCTTCCTCATCGACGATAATGGTATAATCCTCCGGAGTCTCCGTCAAACTGAAAAACTTGCATCTGGAAACGATAAAGGAGGTTTCACATTGAATAACATGGTTCATTATGCTACTTGTAAATAACCAGTTAGTTTCAACAGAACATATTGATTATCTCAGTTCAGTTATTTAAATGGAAAGGAGTTATTGAAAGCTGCTTGCAGGCAATAAGCAAAAAGGGGTCCCCTAAATACCAAGAAAGTACCTCATTGGACAACGCAAATGAGCAAAAGCATATTGTTCGCCTTAAGTAGTGTGTGGTTTCATGAGTAACTTTTTTTATGTTACATAATATGCCTATGTGTATATGAACCATTCAGTCACAACTGAAAAAATTGAGGTTAACAATTAGAAACTAAACTTCCGTAAAGCCTCTAATGTCATCAGCCTCCAAAAATCTGTTTGACCCCACATGGCCCACGAAGTTCCTTTTGTGGAAAGCAAGCAACACATCCATACACTCAGTGCAGCCAATCTGTCTGATCACAAGTCTGAATATCTTCTTTATCACCATATTTAATGACATAATGATGGACTATATTTGAGGCCCATCAGGTCATCGAGACAACACAGAAATACACCATGGTTTTGCTCAGATCGAAGTAAGCCCAGCTATCTCTTTCATTTCATCCATCAGTAATCGGTGATAGGAGCTCCATACTGTTGTGCAAACCTCGTTGCCACAGGAATTGCAAAACCAGAGATGTTTTTGAATATTTTCGCTCCATGCATCCATCTAGCGGCAATTCCACGTTAACGGAATTACGGATCGACTCAGTTTTTTCTCTTTAAATGTATGCCAAACAAAAAACATTGATTTCAAAGTTGATCAACTCTATGCACAAGGACTATTTATAACAAATTTCCACTGAAAAACACAAAAACTAATTTAGTTGAATAACTGTGCAGATGCAAACTTTGGTAATGGAATTACAGTAAAATCTCCCTCAGGTTTTAATGTGACCACATTTTCCCAAAACGTTTAAATATCTTCTCTGAATTAAGATTCAAAGATATCTGCAGAAAGAATGGGGTGTCAGCTATGACATGACACCTTGAGTTTGAAAAAAATCTATTTTGGTTGTTGAACTACAGTAAGTGGTGGATTTACACCCAGTAACAGAATTACGGTAACAGAATTACAACATGGGTCCCTGATCTGTACTACACAGAAATGCTAAATTATGGATATGAATGTCATTCTCCTCATGTTTCACAAGTTTGGACATCAAAGTACAGTACAACACAGCATAGCAGAGTAGGGTATTACAGTACAGTAGAGTTCAGTAAGGTATAGTTCAGTACGGTCGAGTACAGTACAATACTCTACTCACCGTATTGTAGTGCACTGTACTCTAGTCACTGTGCTATCCAAACTTGTGAAACATATGTTTATGATAGGTTCAGATTTGGTTCAGTCCGGTCCGTCTGTGGGCGTTAACATCAAGGCCAGGGTGGACTGGCCAAATGTCAACGTCCATGGACATCCAGTATTGGTCAGTGCTCAGTGGGTGAGGATGCTGGTTACAGTAAAAGTACAGAGTGGGCTCATGGGTAGGTGTCAGTAAGATCTGGGAGAAGTGACATTAACGAGAGAGACAGAGACACAGAGAGAGAGAGAGAGAGACAGAGAGAGACAGACAGAGACAGAGACAGAGACAGACAGAGAATGTCCAGACTCAGACCGTTTTAATACTCTTGGTTTGACCACCAGACAACAGAATGGTATGCTAGTGAAAGGGAGGACAGTAGCAGGTGACCCAACTATGGTTTTTGACTATTATAACTTCCCATTGTAGCCAATTCAGTTGCAGAAATTACGAAATTACGAGTTTTAAGCACTTAATAATTCACAAACAAATTTGATATCAGTCAGTAAAATCACTGAACTTTCATTATTCTCCCTCCAGATGAGTGTCTGCTAAATTACTAAATTAATTTCCCAAAAATATAGACTCTTAGCTTTCATTTGACACCCAATTTGATATGTTCCTACAAACCTCACATGGTACTTATGGGTCTTCAAAAAAATATAGATATTTTATTAGGGATAGATCAGCTTTAATATATTGCAGGTTCTATCAATGTAATTGTTTGCATAATTTCCAATGCCCGATATTGTATTTTTATATATATTTTCCTTCTTTATTATTTTCCCCTAACCCTACCACCTGCCCCCTAATTGGAGTAAACTAATGGACAACAATACTTCGATTTTATACTTCCAACTTATACATTTTACAGACATGTACATTTGACCATAGTTTTCCATTTTTCCCTTTAGTCCTACCAAAACAAGTGATCTAATGGTTGTCTCTTCGCAGCAAAATTTGCAGAGTTGGGATGATTATATCCCCCATATACATAACATTCTATTGGTTGCAATAAGGTTGCAATAATTTTTTATAATCATTTTTAAATTGAAAAACTGTGTTTTGAATCAGGAGTTGTTTTGTGTATCAGTTCATAAACCATGTGCTATGGAATCAGCACATCAAAAATCTCTTTCCAACTATTTTGCAACCAGTATGGCGCAGCTGTACATTTGTTGGTCCTTAAATGTAACTGGTATACTTTTTTTATTTATCAAAAAAAATAGTTAGCTCCATGTGTGACATAACTCCACCAGTCCTTTTTATGATATAATTAACAAAAATAATACATTTTTATTATAAATAATGTCGTTTTTTTTCATCAATTAGTATATTTGAGTTTAACCATAATATTTGTTCTATCTTTTCTGGTGGATGAAACTGAAATTACAACCAGCTTTCTATGGCTTGTTTTAAAATAACAATATTTTGGAGATTCGGTTATTTGAAAATGAAATAAAGTGAGAGGTTGTAATCTGGATAAAGGGGAAAAGGCAATTTAACTAATCTGCAGTTCTGATTTAAGTATACCTTTTGTATGGCTGAAGCCTTTAGTGAGAGGTTCAATGCTTTAATATTGAATATTTTTTGCCCTCCAAACTCATACTAATTATATAAATAGGTCTGTTTAATTTTGTCTGGCTTGCTGTGCTAAATAAAGTGGATATTTTTTGCTAATATAATAATACATTTTTAAAAGTTGTTCGGTGTAGGCAGGGCCATAAGTACAAATAGGTAAACTGGGATATGACAAAATAATTAATCAGGGTAATTTTTCCACAAATAGACAGGTATTTACCGTTCCATGGTATCAAGATCTTATTCATTTTTGCTAACTTTCTATAAAAATGTATTCTAGTGAGATATGAATACCAAGTATGTCCACTTCACCGTCAGACCATTTTATTGATAAATGTCATGGTAATGTAAAAGTTATATATATTTTTTATTCCAATACGTAATATGATACACTTATCATAGTTTGGTTGTAATCCAGAGAGGTTAGAGAAATTATCTAGATCCTCTATGAGGCTGTGGAGGGATCCAGATTGCAGATTTAAAAGAAAACATGAGTTGTCGGTGTACAATGACACCTTTGATTTTAAGCCCTGGATTTCTAGTCCCATGATATTATTGTTGGAACTGATTTTAATAGCTAACATTTCGATGGCCATAATAAATAGATATGCCGATAGTGGAAAACCTGGTTTTACTCCGACAGTTTAATACTTTTTGATAAGTAGCCATTATTTACCATTTTACACCTGTGGTAACTATACATAACTTTAACCCATTGTATAAGAGATTCTCCAAAATAGTCAAGGCATTTATATAGAAATTCTAGTGGTACTTTATCAAAGGCCTTTTCAAAATCAGCTATGAATACCAGGCCCTGTTTCCCAGATTTTTCATAGTGTTCTATTGTTTCCAGTACTTGTCTTATATATCTCCAATGTATCATCCAGGTAAAAACCTGTCTGATAAGGATGAATAATACCTTTTTAATTTTATGCGCTATGCATTTTGCATCACACTGAAGTGTAAGGGGCCTTCAGTTTTTTTTAGCTTATGGTTTCTTTGATATAAATGCCCCTATGCAAACATGCCCAAATAAAATACATGGACCTTGAGTTGAGACTGCCAGCACCTGCTGCAGACTATTATGCCGATCATAAAACCTGAACCAGCTCACGATTCTGGGAGAGAAGAGCAATGTTTGTCCGATCCACCCAAACCTCTCTTTCAATCAAGGGGTACCATGATACTTGTTGATTGTGGAAAGCAGCGAGTCTGATGCCATGAGTCATTTATTTGATGATGGCGTGCGTCATCTCCTAAATACTCGACTGGCCTACTTGTCCCACTCCCAAACCTCTCCTGCTGTTGTGTCATATCATTTCGAGTGTCCTTGGGCTGGCATGGTGGAGAGCATTACTAATACATATGCATGGAGAAAGGGCGCCTCACTGCCATTAAAGGAGACTTCAGATTAGATTCACCTTCAGTATTGACTTGGCGCTTTACCACTATGGGATTTGTGTTTTCAATTGAAGGTTTTGAGATGATGAAAGGATGCTGAGCTAACGGTAGACTTTAGAGAGTGCCGTTTTGAAGTTTGTCTACCTCATTGCTCTTGATGCATGTACCTGGAAACTGCCATCAGAACAAACATTTGTAACTTGATCTCTGCTTTTGACTTGAAACGTTAGATGACTCCGAGGGATAATTCAACATGGCCGTGTCCTCTTGAAAATAATTTTGTACTTCGAGTTTCACGCATTGCTCATTAAGAATTGGTTAGATAGGGGTAATTCACCACCAGCTGATTTCATGTTCAAATATGAATAGCAAAAAGGATGCTTCCATTCAAATCAAATGTCTTTCTTTACCTAGATTTTTCTTTTCAAGCAAATGCTCTCACAGTGCAAGCTCCCTCAGAAACAACCTACCTTAAAACTTCTTTGGGATAGGGGGCAGTATTTTCACGGCCGGATAAAAAACGTACCCGATTTAATCTGGTTACTACTCCTGCCCAGAAACTAGAATATGCATAGAATTAGTAGATTTTGATAGAAAACACTCTAAAGTTTCTAAAATTGTTTGAATGGTGTCTGTGAGTATAACAGAACTCATATGGCAGGCCAAAACCTGAGAAGATTCCATACAGGAAGTGCCCTGTCTGACAATGTGTTGTCCTTCTGTTGCATCTCTATCGACATTACAGCATCTGTGCTGTAACGTGACACTTTCTAAGGCTTCCATTGGCTCTCTAAAGCCGCCAGAAAGTGGAATGGTGTGTCTGCTGTCTCTGGGCAAAGTACAGCAGCAGAGTTTGTAAGTGGTCAGCCTGGGGACAGTGAGACTGAGATGCGCGGTCACGAGACTTCTCCATTTTTTTCTTTCAGCCTTTGAATGAATACAACGTTGCCCAGTTGGAATATTATCGCTATTTTACGAGAAAAATAGCATAAAAATTGATTTTAAACAGCGTTTGACATGCTTCTAAGTACAGTAATGGAATATTTAGAATTTTTTTGTCACGAAATGCGTTTGCGCGTTACCCTTCGGATAGTGACCTGAACGCACGAACAAAACGGAGGTATTTGGATATAACGATGGATTATTTGGAACCACAACAACATTTGTTGTTGAAGTAGAAGTCCTGGGAGTGCATTCTGACGAAGAACAGCAAAGGTAATCCAATTTTTCTAATAGTAATTCTGAGTTTAGTGAGCCCCAAACTTGGTGGGTGTCAAATTAGCTAGCCTGTGATGGCCGAGCTATGTACTCAGAATATTGCAAAATGTGCTTTCGCCAAAAAGCTATTTTAAAATCGGACATAGCGATTGCATAAAGGAGTTCTGTATCTATAATTCTTAAAATAATTGTTATGTATTTTGTCAACGTTTATCATGAGTAATTGAGTAAATTCACCGGAAGTTTTCGGTGGGTATGCTAGTTCTGAACATCACATGTGTAACCGATGTGAAATGGCTAGTTAGTTAGCGGTGGTGCGCGCTAATAGCATTTCAATCAGTGACGTCACTCGCTCTGAGACTTGAAGTAGGGTTTCCCCTTGCGTTACAAGGGCCGCAGCTTTTGTGGCGCGATGGGTAACGATGCTTAGTGGGGTGTCAGTTGTTGATGTGTGCAAGGGTCCCTGGTTCGAGCCCAGGTTGGGGCGAAGAGAGGGACGGAACCTACACTGTTACATTGATGCTGTTGACCCGGATCATTGGTTGCTGCGGAAAAAGGAGGAGGTCAAAGGGGGGGTGAGTGTAACCGATGTGAAATGGCTAGTTAGTTAGCGGTGGTGCGCGCTAATAGCATTTCAATCAGTGACGTCACTCACTCTGAGACTTGAAGTAGGGTTCCGCGGCTTTTGTGGCACGATGGGTAACAATGCTTCGGTGGGTGTCAGTTGTTGATGTGTGCAAGGAGCCCGGGTTCGGGCGAAGAGAGGGACGGAACCTACACTGTTACACATGCTAATGTAAAAAACTGGTTTTTGATATAAATATGAACTTGATTGAACAAAACATGCATGTATTGTATAACAATGTCCTAGGAGTGTCATCTGGTGAAGATCATCAAAGGTTAGTGCTGCATTTAGCTGTGGTTTGGGTTTATGTGACATATATGCTTGCTTGGAAAATGGCTATGTGATTATTTGTGTCTATGTACTCTACTAACATAATCTAATGTTTTGCTTTCGCTGTAAAGCCTTTTTGAAATCGGACAATGTGGTTAGATTAACGAGTGTCTTATCTTTAAAATGGTGTAAAATAGTTGATTGTTTGAGAAAATTGAATTGTGGTATTTTAGTTGGTTTTGTATTTCGTGCCGTGTGATGCCATTGGCTGTTGGCTAGGGGTTCCACAGGCAGAACGGGGTTCCGCTAGCGGAACGTCTGTCCTCAACAGGTTAAGGAAATTCCACAATAATGGAATTGCACTGAGACTCAGATTTTCCACTTAAAAATGTATGCCTAACAAAAACCATTGATTTAAAAGTTTAACGAATCAGACAACTCTATGCACAAGGAATAATTTTTTCTGTTACCAAACTTTGGCATCTGCACAGTTAATCCAGTAAATGTTAGTTTTATTTTTTATTATGTTTTTACTGTAAAATGTTCAATGTATTCATTATGCATAGAGTTGTTGGTTTATTAAACTTTGAAATCAATGGTTTTTGTTTAGGATATTTTAAAGTGAAAAATCGAAGTCTCAGTGCAATTCCGTAACTTACCCAAGGCTTCCTGCTGGAATGAATATGTAACAGTAAAGTACTACGAAGATTACCATGTCTCTTTTGGAGACATCAGGATATGTTTTGCCATAGACCAACAACATACCTTCTGAGATTCAGTTACTGGATTTTCATATCAAATTATTTTTGCTTAATATCATCTAATCTCTTTTGTACAGTGGGGTGAAAAAGAATTTGCCCCCTTTCTGATTCTCTATTTTTGCATATTTTTGTATACTGAATTATCAGATCTTCAACCAAAACCTACTATTAGATAAAGGGAACCGGTGTTTACAAATAGCAAAAAAAAGGTATACTTATTTTATTTACTTAATTAACAAAGTTATGCAACACCCAATTCCCCTGTGTGAAAAAGTAATTGCCCCCTTACATGCTGACCACATCGCTTGCGTTGTGTATGCGAGCGTTGCAAAATAAATGTACACATACATGTTATTCAATCATTTAATCTAAACTGCTCACAAGTCTGCGTAGCCAGGCGCTAAAATAGAACTTGGTTCTATTTTTGATGCGTGATGCGCTGCAGTCCCGCCTCTCTCATCTCCTCATTGGTCTGATCAGTCCCTACACCCAAACGAGGGCACTGCGCTCATCCACCTCTGGCCTGCTGGCCCCCCTACCTCTGCGGAAGCACAGTTCCCGCTCAGCCCAGTCAAAACTGTTTGCTGCTCTGGCACCCCTATGGTGGAACAAGCTCCCTCACGACGCCAGGACAGCGGAGTCAATCACCACCTTCCGGAGACACCTGAAACCCCACCTCTTTAAGGAATACCTAGGATAAAGTAATCCTTCCAACCCCCCCCCCCCCTAAAAGATTTAGATGCACTATTGTAGAGTGGTTGTTCCACTGGATATCATAAGGTGAATGCACCAATTTGTATGTCGCTCTGGATAAGAGTGTCTGCTAAATGACTTAAATGTAAATGGTTTTTAGGAGCATATACCCGCGTGGGTGATTGAAAAATGAACTCATGTCCAGACTCCAGTCAGTGGTGGTAATGCACCTTAAAGTTGGTTGCCAACATATAAAGTCCACTACTACTGAAGGAGGAGAGATTACTAGAAACGATTAGTTTCCCCTTGTTGGAGTAGAGAACACACGATTTTGTGACTCAAAATGGGTCAAAATTCTACAAAGATCCAGAAAAAAAGGACCTTGTGCATTTCAGGTAAATTAACAACCCAATGTTTATATCCCTGGATAAATTAGCTAGCAACAGCAAGCTAGCTAGCTAAATGTTCATGAATGTGTAATGTGTTTTGACCTGTCCCCAAATGAACATAGTTGGTTCAGAGTTCATTTTGATATTTCAACCTGCATATCTAGATTGCATCTGGTGTGGATGTACAAAATCAACATGTGCGCGATGGTGCATGAGCATGCCCAGTCTCGACAGCATGTTACACACAATAACTGGTTGTGCCACCTTTAGCTGCAATGACTGCTACAAAATGCTTCCTGTAGTTGTTGATCAGTCTCTCACATCACTGTGGAGGAATTTTGGCCCACTCTTGCATGCCGAACTGCTTTAACTCAGCGACATTTATGAGTTTTAAAGCATGAACTGCTTGTTTCAAGTCCTGCCACAACATCTCAATTGGGATTAGGTCTGGACTTTAACTAGGCCATTCCAAAACTAAAAATTTGTGGCTTTTTAGACATTTTCATGTTGACTCGATTGTGTGTTTTGGATCATTGTCTTGAGGCATAACCCAGCTGCGCTTCAGCTTCAGCTCACAGACGGATGGCCTGACATTCTCCTGTAGAATTGTCTGATACAGAGCAGCATTCGTGGTTCCTTCTACTAAGGAAAGTCATCCAGGTCCTGAGGCTGTAAAGCATCCCCAAACCATCACACTCCCACCACGCTTGACCATTGGTATGAGGTTTTACTGTGAAATGCAGTGTTTGGTTTTTGCCAGGCATAACAGGACCCATGTCGTCCAAAAAGTTTACTCAAGTTTGCCAAACAGCACCTGGATGACCATCAAAACTCTTGGATGAATGTTCTATGGACAGAGGAGTCAAAAGTATCAACTTTTTGGATGACATGGGCCCCATTATGCCTGGCAGTTCTGCATGGAAGAGTGGGCCAAAATTACTCCACAGCGATGTGAGAGACTGATCAAGAACTACAACAAGTGTTTGGTTGGAGTCATTGCAGCTAAAGGTGGCACAACCAGTTATTGAGTGTAAGGGAGCAATTACTTTTTCACACAGGAGCACTGGGTGTTGCAACTTTGTTTATTAAATAAATGAAATAAGTATGTAATTTGTGTTATTTGTTTACTCAGGTTCCCTTTATAATATTAGGTTTTGGTTGAAGATCTGATAACATTCAGTATCAAAAACATGCAAAAGTAGAGAAAATGAAATAATTTTTCATGGCACTGTATATATATATATATATATAAGACAGGATTGTCAACAGTGAGACAGCACATTTAGGGAGAAGATCATCAACAACATTCTAGGTGGCAAGCAGCTTCCAAGCCAGCGCCTTGTGTTTGTTTGCCTCCACATTTAGTCAGCACGACTTACATTCTACATGAATGCAAGGCACTTCACAGGGAGCTTCTAAATGAGTTTGATTCAGGCTGTTAGAAAACCCATGAGCAATTAACAACCTTCCATTACTTAACTCGAAATTGGACACAATCAGTACTGTATGTGACGGGAGGGACAGCAGATATAAAAACTCAATATGCAAATCTATTAGTGACTCCCAAATGATATAAATGCTATGAAATGACAGCTGCAACAAGGCCCAAATCTCAGATGAAGCCGATCAAAGATTTCCTGATCCCACTTGAGGCCAAACAATGTTCTGAAAACAGACCAACTTGGTGCATCCAGCTCTGTCTGCCAACAATGGAAGCAATGAAACACTTCCAAGATATGAGGGGAAACCACAGGCTATGTTTAATGACAGATACATCTATTTTAATTCAGTTCTGTCTGGGCATCAGGAAATAAGATCTTTCAAAATGTTGTCTGTCTTCTTGTTTCTATACTATAACTGCTGTTTTACTTAGTGGAGAGAGTATGGGTTATCAGTATCTTTATCTGCATTTTTAAACACTGCCTTAAGGGTCATTACACTTTCAAATCATAGTTTGTCAGACGTTATAATACCTCTAAAGTAGTCAAGTTGAAACCACGTCCCACGACATCGGTTGTGTAGATCCAGCTATATGCCTCCACACCAAATGAATGGAAAAAATAAGCACCGACTAAAACCAGGAAATTACACGGTACTCATCTTTTCTATTCAGACAAAGCTGTATCTACACAACAAAGGTTGTGGGACATGGTTTCTATATACATTTCCGGAAGACCATACCACTGCAAAATGTGAACCTAAATGCATGTTTTACGCTCCCAAGCTGTGTGATGCAACAAACATTTATACTGCATTCTGTGGAACTCTGCCTCATTTTCAAGTATTTTTCAGGGGTCACCACAGCACATGTAAAAAGGTCACTGAAAGGTGGAGGAGAGCTTGGTAAACATAGGTTAGCCAATGGCCTTTTCAACCCCATGTGTCATTAATGTGTCACTAAAATATACTTGCCTTCAACTTGTGTCCTGGTGCAGTTATAAGAGCAAGGATCCCAAGATCTTTGTTGGAATGCAAAACTGTTATATTATTGACCTGTAGGCCCATTTCTCACAGATGCAGCCAAAATTGCAGTGATAAGAATAGGTCTTGAGGAAAACTGCACTAACGAAGTTTAGGTTAGAGTAGCCTATTGATAAGTGGCATTCCATCATGTAAGTATAACTTTTGCAATAGGTTTACAGAAGATAATCTACAGATAACCTGCCCTATCCTCATCATGCCAGGTGAAATTAATAGGAGGAAAAAATATACAGCGTTATTGTTGTCTCCTAATTATAACCTATTCAATGTATTTAAAACCGAAAAAGGCTGTAGTCAGAAACACAACCACCGGGACAGCATTCACATCTCCAGCAACAGATAGAATGGCTAGCTAACCAAATCATGATTGCAACATTGCAAATTATATATTCGGCATCATCGCGAACAACATAAATGGCTCACGCCGCCGGTTCAAGTTTGATTTAAAGCAACCACCTCACCTCATTTAATTTTACACCTACACACAGCGAAAAAACAACACCGCAGAGCTGCAATGTCGCGTTCACGTTCTGTGGGAAACTCGGGACCTCCGAGTTAAAATGAACAGAATTATTTGCGTAGAGGTATTTATTGGTCAATTCTCCTTCCCAAGTGGGAAACTCCTGTATCAGAGAGGAATGCCGCGTTCAAGTGCTTGTCGGAAGTAGGAAATGTACGACTTGTTAACTGGTTGAACGCAGCACGTATAACAACAACCGTAAATTTGAGTTTATTAGTTCTGACTAGCTCATGAACAAGGCAGAAGAGGTGAAGCAAGAGGGTTAACTCCGACCCCATAATCTGTACACATTAAGCAGATCATTAATTATTAAGCAACTGAGTTTTTGTATGGGGTGGAGAAAGTGTTGAATTTAGTCACGATTAAAATGAATTGCCATTTTGATACGTGTACTGCTTCCAATTGGCGCATTCATCCCCCCCGTAACTATTCCCCAGGTCGTTGCTGTAAATGAGAATGTGTTCTCAGTCAATTTACCTGGTAAAATAAGGGTTAAATAAAATAAGTGAGAGGCACTTGACAACTGAGAAAAAAATATATTGGAGTAGTCCTTGTTGAAATTCGAGATTGTCTATGCATATTCATGAGGCTAGCATAGCTTCTCACTCTCCATTGAATACAGGCGGTTGATGTCAACACCCCTCTTCGATTATAAAAAAAATATTAAAATAAGATGTATCCACCAAACCAAAGAGAGGAATAGGCGGGAGCTTGACAGCCCGACGTTCCGGTCTGTGGAAAACGAATTCCATTGTTAGGGCGGAGTCATAAGCCTCATTATATCCAGTATCTCTGGTTTCATCTTTCTACAAGTAAGCAAGTAGATTTCCGAGTTTCCGACAGGACATGAACGCAGCATAAGCACGTAGCCTACACACCCCTTCACGTCGACCGGACTACAAAAGCACAAAAGCTGAAAAAAATGACAATGCAAAACAACATACTGAATTTAAAGAATACTGTCAGCACTCATTGACTCCTGCAAAAACAGAGCATGCATTTTCATTGAAAGCTAAAACAGAACTGCAATTGGACAGCTTTGCCACAACGATCGGCAACATTGTATCTAGTCGCGCAATTAGTTTGCAATAACGTTACTGTCCAATAACATATTTAGAATGATTCATTTTCTTTATTGTATCGGATTGAATAATATTTTTGTATATATATATATATATATATATATATATATATATATAAAGCTACTTACCTTGTTTTAGAGGGCAAGAAGGCGAGTTTGATTAATCCGTGAGTGCAAATCTGAATGCCCTCTTTTGCTATACTCGCTACTTTCAAGCTGTGTTCTAAAATATGCAACTCCATCATTTGCGTCTTCTCATTTGAGGAACATCTAAGATATTAATGTATATCGTTTCTAATAAAAAACAAATAAATACACATATATAGCTTATAAAAACCGTGAAACGTAGCAGAAAGCAAGGGAGGGAGAAGGACAAGTTATCCACTTAGGATAAGAGTGAAAGAGAGGTAAAATAGAAGCAGGGTGTAATAAAAGAATCACAATGAGGTAAACGGGGAGGAAGAGAAGGACTGTCGGTCCCCGTGTATTCTCTCCGACAGGGATTGGAATAGTCCAGCAGCTGGTAACAGTGAAACAAACAACTTGCCACTCAAAAGAAGGGGAGGACCTGCTTTGCCACACGGGCATGTTGGGACATGTAGTTTCACATTTCCTATGGCGTCATGGCAGGGCCATCATTGAGCAAATACAGGGACAATGTAAAATATGACAAATTAAGTATTTTGTTTCAGTTTTGTATATGCATGATTTGTAATGCATTAACATGTCTGAGGACAAACCCCAGACATCTTACATATCAACCTTGCAAGATAGGCCTACTACATCTGTGCCCGTAATGTCCAAAAACTGTCATCGCTAGGACATTAATGGCCTGTCCACTGTCCATACATGTCTTATATACTTACCTATCTCCATCTGAAATTCATGAACTGTTTGCTTTCAGTTACTCACACAGGTTTTGGTCCTATAGGTGGCCTACTTATAAGGTTAAGATTTTGTAGGGGGTTGCATTGAAAGACGGAAGACTAATTTCCCTCTCCTCATAAATACAATTTACAATTAAAGTAGGCTTATTACAGTAATCAGAGTTGCAGGGTAGCCTGGTTGATAGCCAGAACTGGGGGGACAGCACACTTGATGTCTGACAGCCTCTGACACATTATACATTTGCAACTTTAACAATGGGACCCTGTTAACTCAATCACCATACTCACGTTCTTTTGATGTATAGTTCATCAGCTCCCCAAAGCAGATAGCAGCATGATAAGAGTTTAATGTTGAACACAAAGAAACAAGTAACCTGATGTATGGGATTCCACTCAGAGCATCACTCAATGGAGGTTCAGAATTCATGGCCTGGTCAGTCAATGCATTGGTAAATGACAATGGTGATGATGCCATTAGGTAAACAAGATCTTGAAAGAGTATTTGAACCCTGACCTTACTACCTACCAGACCGAGATTTTGAAGGGTCTGTGCTATCCGGGATCCTTGGGACTTCCCTACCTGATTGAAGTTGACATTTTAAATGTTTAGGATTTAGGGTAGATACATCCCAAGGATCCCTGATAGCACTGACCGATTTTGAAGGTGGTGGAATTGTGCCCACAAATGAGCTTTTCTATGATTTATTTTTGACAGAAATCCAAAGACTGAGGCAACAGAACGTACAAATGAGTTATTCATGGTATTCTGTGTGCAAAGAAACTGACTAAATCATAATCACCAATGATGTCAGAAATCCCCCTGGACAGTGGTTCCATTGTGCTTGGTAGAGCGCAACATTCAGACATCTTTGAAGAGTATCTCTTCAAAGGCAAATACAGGTACGCTTAACATTTTTTAATTTAACTAGGCAAGTCAGTTAAGAACAAATTCTTATTTACAATGACGGCCTACACCAGACAAACCCGGACAACGCTGGTCCAATCACAGCCGGTTGTGATACAGCCTGGAATCGAACCAGGTTGTCTGTAGTGACGCTTCTAGCACTGAGAAGCAGTGCCTTAGACCGTTGCGCCACTCAGGAGCTTTAACTATGATGTTTTCTCAGGTCACATTCTTTGAACCTGCAGGTGGGAGGACAGACTTGTATAGGTGATGATGTCATTTCATGCAGTGTAAGTTCCATCTCAATCACCATCAACTTACTGCTATTTCGTAGATAGTGGGTAGGAAAGCACATACTCTCAATAGCTCCATCACCCCTCCTACACTCGCGGACCAGACTAGGCCATGCTTCAGTATAAAAACTAGACGGGAGTTTAATTATTCACAGGCTATGACTGGTGATAACTAAGGCCCTAGCTGACTGGAGCCATAAAATAACAAGCTTTTTTTTGTCTGTGGCAGTGATAAGATCCTACAGCCATTCTGATCTCGCAAAGCTAGGCCCCCGTTGAGGGTGTGGAAAATATGACATTGTTCAGTTCAAAGGACATTTCCCTTCAGATGTTTTTTTGTATTCTTGAGGTTTCTCTAGTGCCATTTCCACCACCTCCCCTTTCCTTGGATTGACATGGACTAGTGAAAGTAGATTTATATGGGTCTGAAGGAGTTGTTGAGTTGGCAACTTCAGGCTTGAACTGAACTGCAGGTTCATCAGGTTGTTAGGACAATTTCTAGGGTGGTCTGATGCATAAAACTTACCACATTGAAATACTGTACAGATTAAAACGTGATGCTATAGAAATTTTAACTTTTGTGAAAATGCAAGAGCATGCATTTCCATATTTAAAACATATCTAGGCCTACTCCTCCCTGAGCTCAGATAACAAGATTGAGCGTCCTGAAAATAAACATGCAGTTCATATTCCCCTTTAGAAAAAAGCTAAGCCCCTCCCCACTCCATGTTATACAGTTCAAAACAATACTGTACGTATCCTATACCGGAGTGCCAAGTCTGGGACCAAAAGGCTACTGAACAGCTTCTACACCCAAGTTATAAGACTGCTGAACAGTTAATTGCTGATTTTTGTACTTTTTAAATCTGCATTGTTGGGAAAGGGCTCGTAAGTAAGCATTTCACAGTAAAGTCTACACCTGTTTTATTCGGCACATGTGAAGCATTTCATGGTAAAGTCTACACCTGTAGTATTTGGCACGTGACAGATACAGTGCATTTAAAAAGTATTCACTTTTTCCACATTGTCACGTTACAGCCTTAATCTAAAATTGATTAAATTGTCATTTTCCCGCATCAATCTACACGCAATACCCCATAATGACAAAGCAAAAACAGTTTTATGTTTTTATTTTTGCAAATGTATAAAAAGCTCCACCAGGACATATTACATTTACATAAATATTCAGACCCTTTACTTAGTACTTTGTTGAAGCACCTTTGGCAGTGATTACAGCCTCGAGTCTTCTTGGGTATGACGATACAAACTTGGCACACCTATATTTGGGGAATTTCTCTCATTCTTCTCTGCAGATACTCTCAAGCTCTGTCAGGTTGGATGGGGAGCGTTGCTGCACAGCTTTTTTCAGGTCTCCAGAGATGTTTTGATCGGGTTCAAGTCTGGGCTCTGGCTGGGCCACTCAAGGACATTCAGAGACTTGTCCCAAAGCCACTCCTGCATTCTCTTGGCAGTGTGCTTAGGGTCATTGTCCTGTTGAAGGTGAACCTCACCCAAGTCTGCGGTATTGAGTGCTCTGGAGCAGGTTTTCATCAAGGATCTCTCTGTATTTTGCTCAGTTCATCTTTCCCTCAATCCTGATTAGTCTCCCAGTCCCTGCTGCTGATAAACATTCCCACAGCATGATGCTTCCACCACCATGCTTCGCCGTAGGGATGATGCCAGGTATCCTCCAGACGTGACACTTGACATTCAGGCCAAAGATTTATGTCTTGGTTTATCAGACTATATAATCTTGTTTCCCATTTTCTGAGAGAGTACTTTAGGTGACTTTTGGCAAACTCCAACTGGGCTGTTATGTGCCTTTTACTGAGGAGTGGTTTCCATCTGGCCACGTTACCATAAAGGCCTGATTGGTGAAGTGCTGCAGAGATGGTTGTCTTTCTGGAAGGTTCTCCCATTTCCACAGAGGAGCTCTGTCAGAGTGAGCATTGGGTCCTTGGTCACCTCCCTAACCAAGGCCCTTAACTTCTCTAGGGTAAGGGGCAGTATTTTGACGTCCGGATGAAAGGCGTGCCCGTAGTAAACTGCCTGCTACTCAGGCTCAGAAGGTAGGATATGCATATTAGTAGTAGATTTGGATAGAAAACACGTTTTTAAAACTGTTTGAATGATGTCTGAGTATAACAGAACTCATATGGCAGGCAAAAACCCGAGAAAAATCCAACCAGGAAGTGTGGAAATCTGAGGTTTGTCATCTTTCAAGTGATTGCCTGTACAGTACACAGTGACTTAGGGTTCATTTTCCACTTCCTAAGGCTTCCACTAGATGTCAACAGTCTTTAGAACGTTGTTACATGCTTCTACTGTGAATAGGGAGACAACAAGAGCTCCTGGAAGTAGATGAGTGAGAAAATGACATGAGCTCAGAGGCGTGCGCTCACGTGAGAGTTAGCTGTGTTCCTTTTCTTTTTTGAAGACATTGGAATTGTCCGGTTGGAATATTACTGAAGATTTATGATAAAAACATCCTAAAGATTGATGCTATACATCGTTTGACATGTTTCTACGAACGTAAATATAACTTTTTTTGACTTTTTGTCGTGACATTTTGCTCACGCTTCCTGCATTTGGAGTAGTGGACTAAACGCGCAAACAGAAAGAAGGTGGTATTTGGACATAAATGATGGACTTCATCGAACAAAACAAACATTTATTGTGGAGCTGGGATGCCTGGGAGTGCATTCTGATGAAGATCATCAAAGGTAAGGGAATATTTATAATGTAATTTTTGTCATTTCTGTTGTCTCCAAAATGGCGGGTATCTGTATGGCTTGTTTTGATATCTGAGCGCTGTACTCAGACTATTGCAAAATTTGCTTTCGCCGTAAAACTTTTTTGAAATCTGACACAGCGGTTGCATTAAGGAGAAGTGTATCTATAATTCTTTGAATAACTGTTGAATATTTTATCAACGTTTATGATGAGTATTTCTGTAAATTGATGTGCTCATTCACCGGAAATTTTGGGAGGCAAAACATTTCTGAACATTACACGCCAATGTAAAATGGGTTTTTTAGATATAAATATGAACTTTATCGAGCAAAACATACATGTATTGTGTAACATGAAGTCCTATGAGTGCCATCTGATGAAGATCATCAAAGGTTAGTGATTCATTTTAGCTGTATTTCTGGTTTTTGTGACGCCTCTCCTTGCTTGGAAAATGGCTGTGTGATTTTTCTTGTCTCGGCGCTGTCCTAACATAATCTAATGTTATGCTTTCGCCGTAAAGCCTTTTTGAAATCGGACAATGTGGTTGGATTAACGAGAAGTGTATCTTTAAAATGTGATATAATAGTTGTATGTTTGAGAAATTTGAATTATGAGATTTTTGTTGTTTTGAATTTGCCGCCCTTCTATTTCACTGGCTGTTGAATAGTGTGCGCTAGCATCCCACATACCCCAGAGAGGATAACCCCTGCTTGCTCAGTTTGGCCGGGCAGCCAGCTCTAGGAAGAGTCTTGGTGGTTTCAAACTTCTTCCATTTAAGAATGATGGAGGCCACTGTGTTCTTGGGGACCTTCAATTATGACATTTTGTGGTACCCTTCCCCAGATCTTTGCCTCGACACAATCCTGTCTTGGCGCTCTACAGACAATTCCTTTGACCTCATGGCTTGGTTTTTGCTGACATGCACTGTCAACTGTGGGAACCTATATAGACAGGTGTGTGCCTTTCCAAATCATGTCCAATCAATTGAATTTACCACAGGTGGACTCCAATCAAGTTGTAGAAACATCTCAAGGATAATCAATGGAAAAAGGATACACCGGAGCTCAATTTCATCTCTCATAGCAAAGGGTCTGAATACCTATGTAAATAAGGGATGTTTTTTATAGATTTATAAAATGGTCAACTTTTCGCTTTGTCATTATGGGGTATTGTTTGATGAGCATTTTTTATTTAATCAATTTTAGAATGAGGCTGTAAGCTAAAATGTGGAAAAATGGAAGGGGTCTGAATACTTCCCGAGTGCACTCCAAACTTAGATTTGATATTCTCCACTGATGCTAGGGGAAATAGGCTAATTAATAGAGCACTGAACATCTAAGTTCTAATGGATTTCCTTCTACATTGACACGACCAGGAAATTAGAGGGCTGAAGGAGTGGACAGCAGTTCACAGCAGGATCTGTACATACTGTTCTTGGCACAGAAACCGAGCCCCATACTGTTTGATCCTCAATTTAATGAGAGCATAAACCCTCAATGAGATTACTCTCATTGGTTGGTACATTTCCTGAGATCTTACTTTTGCAAGCCTTGGGAGGAAAAGAATAAGGCACAAGACATTAAAAAAAACTCCATCACTACAGATTAGATCAAAAGTATGAACCAGAGAGCCCAGACACAAATTGGGAAGAGCTCAAGCAGATTTTTTGAACAGCTGTTAATGCGAGGGAGGGATTATGTAGTGAAACAGGGCAAATACATGTGCTAATACAGTTACTAGATTTATGCCTGTGTCCAAACACAATTTGGTTAATCTATTCTAACAAGCAACACCATAAATTATCTGTACATATGCATCGAAGCCCAACCTAGAGACCAGTGCGAGACGGTATGTTCTGGAAGTAGTGCAAGGATTATAGGAACCTTTAAAGTGTCTGGCTTTTTGATTACATCAGCACACATTTGTGCATTGAGCAGTGTAGCAGGTTTCTAATTGGCCAACTAGCTGCTTCACAACCCACCATAACCTTCAAGCCCATTGCCAGGGCCTATGCATCGGGCGCACATTCACATCAACTTCAGAAACCACCCATTATAGATGCATGTGCCCAGTGAAATTTAACCACAAAACAGCGAGAACAAAATACATGGAAACAGACAATGTAGTAGGCTCTGCTCACAGAAGGGAATCTCGTGACCCCCCATGACATCCTGAAACCCACCCGTGTTGGAGTACCAACAGTATGGCCCAAACCACATCGCAGCAACACCCCCCCCCCCCCCCCCCCCCCAACCACAGACCCATGTGAAAATATGCATCAGCAGCAGGAATGATCTTTGGCCATGTCTATCTTGCCAACTTGGACAGGTCCCCCCTTCCACACGGAACCCCACTAACCCACAGACGGAAACGCACGAGGCGGCTAAAAACAGACCTCCCCCCCATCTCCCACCAGCTTGCTACCTATGGCCCGGCTAGCTGTCTGAATCTCACTGGACCCTCTGATCACTCGGCCAAGCATGCCTCTCCTTAATGTCAATATGCCTTGTCCATTGCTGTTCTGGTTTGTGTTTATTGGCTTATTTCACTGTAGAGCCTCTAGCCCTGCTCATTATACCTTATCCAACCTCTCAGTTCCTCCACCCACACATGCTATGACATCTTCTGGTTTCAATGATGTTTCTAGAGACAATATCTCTCTCATAATCACTAAATGCCTAGGTTTACCTCCTCTGTACTCACATCCCACCATACCTTTGTCTGTACATTATACCTTAATCTATTTTATCGCCCCCAGATACCTGCTCCTTTTTCTCTCTATTCTGGACGTCACAGACGACCAATTCTTATAGCTTTTAGCCGTACCCTCATACTTATTCTTCTCTGCTCCGCTGGGGATGTAGAGGTGAATCCAGGCCCTGCAGTGCCTGGCTCCACACCTACTCCCCAGGCGCTCTCTTTTGATGACTTCTGTAACTGTAATAGCCTTGGTTTCATGCATGTTAACATTAGAAGCCTCCTCCCTAAGTTTGTTTTATTCACTGCTTTAGCACACTCTGCCAACCCGGATGTCCTAGCTGTGTCTGAATCTTGGCTTAGGAAGTCCACCAAAAACTGTGAAATCTTCATCCCTAACTACAACGTTTTCAGACAAGATAGAACGACCAAAGGGGGCGGTGTTGCAATCTACTGCAGAGATAGCTTGCAGAGTTCTGTCCTGCTATCCAGGTCTGTACCCAAACAATTTGAACTTCTACTTTTAAAAATCCACCTCTCCAAAAACAAGTCTCTCACCGTTGCCGCCTGCTATAGACCCCCCTTGGCCCCTAGCTGTGCTCTGGACACCATATGTGAACTGATTGCCCCCCATCTATCTTCAGAGCTCGTGCTACTAGGCGACAAAAACTGGGACATGCTTAACACCCCAGCCATTCTACAATCCAAGCTTGATGCCCTCAATCTCACACAAATTATTAATGAACCCACCAGGTACAACCCCAAAGCCGCAAACACTGGCACCCTCATAGATATCATCCTAACCAATGTGCCCTCTAATTACACCTCTGCTGTTTTCAACCAAGATCTCAGCGATCACTGCCTCATTGCCTGCACCCGTAATGGGTCAGCGGTCAAACGACCTCCACTCATCACTGTCAAACGCTCCCTGAAACATTTCAACGAGCAAGCCTTTCTAATCGACCTGGCCCTGGTATCCTGGAAGGATATTGACCTCATCCCGTCAGTAGAGGATGCCTGGTTATTTTTTAAAAATGCCTTCCTCTCCATCTTAAATAAGCATGCCCCTTTCAAGAAATTTAGAACCAGGAACAGATATAGCCCTTGGTTCTCCCCAGACCTGTCTGCCCTTAACCAACACAAAAATATCCTGTGGCGTTCTGCATTAGCATCGAACTGCCCCCGCGATATGCAACTTTTTAGGGAAGTTAGAAACCAATACACACAGGCAGTTAGAAACGCCAAGGCTAGCTTTTTCAAACAGAAATTTGCTTCGTGCAACTCCAACTCTAAAAAGTTCTGGGACATTGTAAAGTCCATGGAGAATAAGAACACCTCCTCCCAACTGCCCACTGCACTGAGGATAGGAAACTCTGTCACCACCGATAAGCCCACTATAATTGAGAATTTCAATAAGCATTTTTCTACGGCTGGCCATGCTTTCCACCTAACTACCCCTACTGCATTCAACAGCACTGCACCCCCCACAGCTACTCGCCCAAGCCTCCCCCATTTCTCCTTCTCCCAAATCCATTCAGCTGATGTTCTGAAAGAGCTGCAAAATCTGGACCCCTACAAATCAGCTGGGCTTGACAATCTGGACCCTTTCTTTCTAAAATTATCTGCCGAAATTATTGCAACCCCTATTACTAGCCTGTTCAACCTCTCTTTCGTGTCGTCTGAGATTCCCATAGATTGGAAAGCAGCTGCTGTCATCCCCCTCTTCAAAGGAGGTGACACTCTTGACCCAAATTGCTACAGACCTATATCCATCCTACCCTGCCTTTCTAAGGTCTTCGAAAGCCAAGTCAACAAACAGATTACCGACTATTTCGAATCCCACCGCACCCTCTCCGCTATGCAATCTGGTTTCAGAGCTGGTCATGGGTGCACCTCAGCCACGCTCAAGGTCCTAAACGACATCGTAACCGCCATCGATAGGAAACAATACTGTGCTGCCGTATTCATTGACCTGGCCAAAGCTTTTGACTCTGTTAATCACCACATCCTCATCGGCAGACTTAGTAGCCTTGGTTTCTCAAACGATTGCGTCGCCTGGTTCACCAACTACTTCTCTGACAGAGTTCAGTGTGTCAAATCGGAGGGCCTACTGTCTGGACCTCTGGCAGTCTCTATGGGGGTACCACAGGGTTCAATTCTTGGGCCAACTCTTTTCTCTGTATACATAAATGATGTCGCTCTTGCTGCTGGTGAATCTCTGATCCACCTCTACGCAGACGACACCATTCTGTATACTTCTGGCCCTTCTTTGGACACTGTGTTAACAACCCTCCAGACGAGCTTCAATGCCATTCAACTCTCCTTCCGTGGTCTCCAACTGCTCCTAAACACAAGTAAAACTAAATGCATGCTCTTCAACCGATCGCTGCCTGCACCTGCCCGCCCATCCAGCATAACTTCTCTGGACGGTTCTAACTTAGAATTTGTGGACAACTACAAATACCTAGGTGTCTGGTTAGACTGTAAACTCTCCTTCCAGACTCACATCAATCATCTCCAATCCAAAGTGAAATCTAGAATTGGCTTCCTATTTCGCAACAAAGCATCCTTCACTCATGCTGCCAAACATATCCTCGTAAAACTGACCATCCTACCAATCCTCGACTTCGGCGATGTCATTTACAAAATAGCCTCCAATACCCTACTCAACAAGCTGGATACAGTCTATCACAGTGCCATCCGTTTTTTCACCAAAGCCCCATATACAACCCACCACTGCGACCTGTATGCTCTCGTTGGCTGGCCTTCACTTCATAATCGTCGCCAAACACATTGGCTCCAGGTCATCTGCAAGACCCTGCTAGGTAAAGTCCCCCCTTATCTCCGCTCACTGGTCACCATAGCAGCACCCACCTGCAGCACGCGCTCCAGCAGGTATATCTCTCTGGTCACCCCTAAAGCCAACTCCTCCTTTGGTCGTCTCTCCTTCCAGTTCTCAGCTGCCAATGACTGGAACGAACTACAAAAATCTCTAAAACTGGAAACACTTATCTCCCTCACTAGCTTTAAGCACCAGCTGTCAGAGCAGCTCACAGATCTCTGCACCTGTACATAGCCCATCTTTAATTTAGCCCAAACTACTACCTCTTCCCCTACTGTATTTATTTATTTTGCTCCTTTGCACCATATTATTTATATTTGAACTTTGAACTTTCTTCAAACTACAAATCTACCATTCCAGTGTTTTTCTTGCCATACTTTATTTACTTTGCCACCATGGCATTTTTTTGCCTTTACCTCCCTTATCTCACATCATTTGCTCACATTGTATATAGTCTTATTTTTTCTACTGCATCATTGATTGTATGTTGTTTTACTCCATGTGTAACTCTGTGTTTTTGTATGTTGTCGAACTGCTTTGCTTTATCTTGGCCAGGTCGCAATTGTAAATGAGAACTTGTTCTCAACTTGCCTACCTGGTTAAATAAAGGTGAAATAAAATAAATTATGCAAGGTAGACAGAGTGCTGCCCTAACCCACCTTTAAGAGTCAGTTCATTGTCACCTTCCCCATGAAGAGCACCCTGCCTCATGTAAACACCAGGCCTGTTAACATTGCAGGGTATATATACTGCTCAAAAAAATAAAGGGAACACTTAAACAACACAATGTAACTCCAAGTCAATCACAATTCTGTGAAATCAAACTGTCCACTTAGGAAGCAACACTGATTGACAATAAATGTCACATGCTGGTGTGCAAATGGAATAGACAACAGGTGGAAATTATAGGCAATTAGCAAGACACCCCCAATAAAGGAGTGGTTCTGCAGGTGGTGACCACAGACCACTTCTCAGTTCCTATGCTTCCTGGCTGATGTTTTGGTCACTTTTGAATGCTGGCGGTGCTTTCACTCTAGTGGTAGCATGAGACGGAGTCTACAACCCACACAAGTGGCTCAGGTAGTGCAGCTCATCCAGGATGGCACATCAATGCGAGCTGTGGCAAGAAGGTTTGCAGAGCATGGAGGAGCTACCAGGAGACAGGCCAGTACATCAGGAGACGTGGAGGAGGCCGTAGGAGGGCAACAACCCAGCAGCAGGACCGCTACCTCCGCCTTTGTGCAAGGAGGAGCACTGCCAGAGCCCTGCAAAATAACCTCCAGCAGGCCACAAATGTGCATGTGTCTGCTCAAACGGTCAGAAACAGACTCCATGAGGGTGGTATGAGGGCCCGACGTCCACAGGTGGGGGTTGTGCTTACAGCCCAACACCGTGTAGGACGTTTGGCATTTGCCAGAGAACACCTGTGCTCTTCACAGATGAAAGCAGGTTCACACTGAGCACGTGACAGACGTGAGTCTGGAGACGCCGTGGAGAAAGTTCTGCTGCCTGCAACATCCTCCAGCATGACCGGTTTGGCAGTGGGTCAGTCATGGTGTGGCATTTCTTTGGGGGCTCACCAGATACCCTGACTGCCATTAGGTACCGAGATGAGATCCTCAGACCCCTTGTGAGACCATATGCTGGTGCAGCTGGCCCTGGGTTCCTCCTAATGCAAGACAATGCTAGACCTCATGTGGCTGGAGTGTGTCCGCAGTTCCCGCAAGAGGAAGGCATTGATGCTATGGACTGGCCCGCCCGTTCCCCAGACCTGAATCCAATTGAGCACATCTGGGACATCATGTCGCGCTCCATCCACCAACGCCACGTTGCACCAGACTGTCCAGGAGTTGGCGGATGCTTTAGTCCAGGTCTGGGAGGAGATCCCCCGCCACCTCATCAGGAGCATGCCCAGGTGTTGTAGGGAGGCCATACAGGCACATGGAGGCCACACACAGCCCCATTTTGACTTGTTTTAATGACACGACAAAGTTGGATCAGCCTGTAGTGTGGTTTTCCACTTATATTTTGAGTGTGATGCCAAATCCAGACCTCCATGGGTTGATTAATTGGATTTCCATTGATTATTTGAGTGTCAGCACATTCAACTATGTAAAGAAAGAAGTATCTAAGACCTCATTCAGATCTAGGGATGTGTTATTTTAGTGTTCCTTTTATTTTTTTTGAGCAGTGTATATATAAAGCACAACCACAAGTTATGCAAAACATTGAAAACACAAACTTAGTCCTGAAGTCACCTTCTTGGTAGGTGTGAGGTCTGCCAATTATATGCAGCCAACTGAGCTTAATGAAGCGCCAAAACATCCCTAACAGCCATGCATCTATACTGGAAATAAGTTTTCCCAATGAAATAAATTCAGCTAGCAGCTTGAGGTTTCACAACTGGGCAGGGTACACATCAAGAAGCCAATCAGTATTAGTTTCACCCCCAAAAAGCTTAATCTCCAGCACAAGTTGTATTTGTTTAATCAGTTCCTTGTTATGCCTCACTTCTCTAGTGTCTGGATTATCTTGGCAAAGGAGAAATGCGTACTAACTGGGATGTAAACAGATGTTCACACAATTGGAGAACTAAGCTTTTTGTACATATGAGAAAAGTCAATGATCTTCAACTGCAGGTCATGAACCCAACACTTTACATGTTTCTTTCTCTCCAGGAGAGTAGGAAGTACTAAAATTACCAAATATTTTATTGAAATTTTCAGAAAGTCCAACAGGTCAGTTTGAGCTACATCTACAAATGCATTCTAAATTAAATCTTGGAGAAAACATTAATCTTGTTAATTTCTTCCAACGCCTCTTAACTTGATAGGTGCACACAGGGCTGAAACATATCACCTGTTGATTAGAGAGAATTTAGGATTAACTTCAACCAAAAGCAACTTCCTTCATGCCTGCTTATTAAGAATGCATAGATCTAGGCGCTGATTAATATTGGGTAAGGAGTCATGTGGCCTGTGGAGACTGCAGACCACCCATGGCAAAAAGGATCTGCATTGAGTCACCAGGGGCGCTGTTGTGGGATCACTGCGTGAAGGACCAGCAGCGGGAATGCCTGACAGGCCCCCTTTGAAAATGATCCGGCACACATCACACTGAGTAGCTTCTCACCTTGCTCTGGTCATTTCAGTAGGCCAGGCATGCAACCTGAAAGAGAATTCATTTAGTTAAATACAAATAAATTCAAATAACTCTTCAGTTACCTTTGTTATCACACTGTTTCCAATAGAGCACCTCCAGCATGGTGCTGGCGAAACCCACTGGAAGTTTTACTTTATGGTCAATTCCACAGCAAGTCAGGAACTGCATATCCCAAGAGCCTTGGTATATGACCAAACTGATAACAGCCAAAAAGTCCAGGTAGACAAAAGGAAGTTACCTTCACTGGAGATTAATCATTCAGCCAAGTTCAGGTGTACTATATCATCAAAAGACCAGTCCTGGTGTACCTGAAGTGAAGGCAACACTTAATTACTCAATACTTTGAAGACAATCCAGCAGGGCATTTATCACACACACACACCTCATGGCCAGTATTCGTAGCCTTTAATACACACTTGACCATATTCTAAATGCCCAGAAACATAACTTTGATACATTGACAGTCTCAATTTGGGGAATCATTGTCAGGGAGTAGCCTGTGGAGAGGGAAAGTGTTGTCTCAGCACAAATACCAGGGCGCCAGGCACAGACCAGCCCAGAGCCTAACAATGCCATATGAAGATTTGATCTTGCACTGTGTTATGAACAGAACAGCCCGTGGTGAAGGCTGGCTGCAGATACCATACAGTGCTACTCAATGGGCCCTCTGCTAGCACCACAAGAGACTACACAAATACTCACTTAAATCATGACCTCTCAGCCCTTGGCACATGATACAACAGGCCTGTCAAGAGAAAAGATTAAATTTGCATACCAGAAGTTCAATGATGGAAACTTATTGAGAAGTAAGTGTCTCGACAGATATACCAGGACGCCACACACAAAGACATGGAGACCAACGATGCCATATGCCGAGTTGCTCTTGCACTGACTAATGAACAGTCCAACCGGAGTAGCGGCTGGCTGCAGATACCATGCAGTGCTTTGATCATAGTTTTTAATCCCTGGGGATAGACAAAGTCCCATGACTGAAACCTAAGTTCCTCAGATCAGATGGTCTACAGGATAAGTTATAACTATCATGCTTTTAGGGAAAGAGGACAATTGTAAATTTATTAAACTACAAGTCGGAACAATAAAGACCGGAAAAGCACCTGTGACAGAACTTTAACCCCTGCCCACAAGTCTAAAAGGATTACAACTCAAGGTAATTGAAATTGTTCATAG
The DNA here is from genome assembly GCF_901001165.1 of Salmo trutta. Lineage (NCBI taxonomy): Eukaryota > Metazoa > Chordata > Actinopteri > Salmoniformes > Salmonidae > Salmo > Salmo trutta. Next base: position 18,140,278 of record NC_042975.1, on the reverse strand, counting down.
CATTGATTTAACTTTGCTAAGCATTGGCCACCAGTCACCATATTGGCAACCCCACCATAGGAATTACAGTATTTCAATTAAATGTTAAGGACAAAAATCACAAGTATTAGTGGGAACAGTAACAGAAAATACCTTTTCATATTTAGCTCACAATTTAATTTAGGTATGAATTAAGGTGTCTAAGCAAACCCACGGGAAACTCAAATTTAAAAATGAAATGGATTGTCTATAGCTTCCAAAACAGTTTCACAAGTGTGGAGTGCCAAGATGAAGGCTTCAAAACAGTACTCCGTCAGTCATCAAATAACTAAACAGTACTCCGTCAGTCATTTGTTCATACTAAAGCTGTCCTAAACTAAAATGAAAACAAGTTTGTTTTCACACGTGCAGCCTAAGTGGTGCGCTCCACAAACAACCTGACCACACTGCTCACAGCACAAAATAACTTAAGACACCTGTTATTCAATTATTGCACCCACACGTCAACAAGGGCTAAAATGGAAGTCCTTTCTATTTGACGCATATCGGGCTGCAAGTCCTGCCTCTCAAATTAGCAAGGCTTAGGGAGACAATAAATGTATGCACAATGACACGCAGCTGGTTTCGGTTCCGTGTAAGACTAATATTGAACGCATTAACAGAAATTCCAGTGACCGAACAGACATTGCAGATTAGAAATTAACAGTAAGTGGGCTAGTGGTGTCCCATCCCCACAGCCTCCGTAACGGAATAGTCCACTGAGACAGGTGCAAATTAAGACATGCCATTAAATGTTTGGCACCTGCTAGACTAAAAATGATCCACCAGTCAACTAAATAGTCAGCCCTCAATAATACTCACTGAAGGGCCGTTGTTCATCTGGGCACGAGAGCCACCTAGTGGCCATTTGGTAGACCTACACGAGACAAGCAGAAGGTCATTAGAAACAGACAATTTCACTTTAAAACAGAGCTGCAATTTTGAGTATTTGTTCTGTAGTAATATCCCACAGGGCTAATGGCAGTAGCCCTGTGGGTAAAGCGAAACCACAAATTTGATCTTTGAGGCATTTCCAACGACTAGGGCCCACAGTGAGGAGTCTGTCGGGATAGGCCTCAGTACAGGAAGCTTTAAATACGACGCAATTAGTATTATAACAGTGTGAACTGGCATTACAAGTGGTGAAAAGTACCCACTATAAAACTAAGTGCATGTTAAGGTTATTTTGAATTAACTCAGATTAGATCTTGGAAAAACAAACTAACTTGACACTAGGCCAATGACCATACGCTCAGGAACTCTTGGGTATTCAGGGCAACTCACTGTTGAAGCAATGGAAAGTAGTGAATTCAATGCATATGAATATTGGTTTACAGCGTTTACATGCTTGGTTTGTTCAGAAAGGCATACCGTAATCACAATTCAGAGCAGTTGAACATTTAAGCCAATCATCATTACTTCCATTAATATATCAAGCTTAAGGTTCTCAAACATACCTGAGTTTGAGCTTGGATTAAACAGCTTCATATTAAGCTCTTCTCTGAAAGATGAAGGCACTGGATAAATAGCAAATACTTTGTATTAATACATTTACAAATTGATTGCGTTGTCATGTGTTGCTGCAATGCTATTTTAAGTCTCTTTGCATAGTGTTGGTCATATACATCTTACTTTTTGTCCCAGCCTCCATCCAAGTAGGAAGCCTTTTAGCAGACCATTGTAAATAGTTTCTTAACTGACTTGCCTAGTTAAAGATAAATAAATGTCCACTCTCATAAGTAACACTGCTGCTAGGTGAGCACAGCAGTGGGTTGCAAGAGAATGGATTGCTATGTGCACTGCTCCAGCACTAAGGCCCACGATGTCAAGGCCCCAACTGGCGCTGTGCTTACAAAAACATGGACAAGACAGGACATTTCTTACCACATGGAAAAGCTTCTGGTGCATGGAGTTCTGGCTCAACTCAAGATGGCCAAATGCTGGGCCTGTCATTTCCTGCAATTATCAAGGATCATAGAGGGAATAAGGCATGTGTAGCAAAATCATAGAATAAATTACGTTAGATGCCCATAGATCTGTTTAAAATACAATTGAGATTGGATTTGACGGTAGTGTTACTAGCTATATTCGCAAACAATAGTTTACATTAGTTTGGATAAAGACCTTTACTAGTCCTAGATAAATATTACTGACGTCAACTAGCAGATTAATTAACTAGCCTCAGCCTGTATTTAGTCAACTAGCTAGGTTAAGACTGGTTAGCGAGGATGTTACGGGCCTCATTGTCACCAATACAATTAATCTGTAAAGATGAAAGCAAACCCGACAGTTCTATAGCCATGTCACATCGATGGAATTCACCCATTGAATCTAGGAAACTCCATACGTAGCGGTGCACATGGCATTTAGCTAGCCAGTTATCTCCGGGCCTATTTGCTAACATTAGATGGCCTGCTAACAGACTAGAAACTACAGCAGTCTACTCAAAACCACCATAAGTTGCCACCACAATATGCAAGTTATATTAGCCAATAGACAAGCCATGACAAAACTAGCTACTTGTAGTTAGTTTGATGCCTCTTCTGCAAACGTTACCGAGCTAACGTCAGCGAGCCATTTGCAACACCGCGTGGCAAAGCAGCAATATCGCAACTATTCAAAATTGTATTTGTCACATGCGCCGAATACAAACAGCAGTGAAACGCTTACTTAAAAGCCCCTAACCAACAACGCAGTTAAGAAAATAGAAATAACAAATATTTAGAGAGAAAAAAAGAAACGACGATAAGTTCCTAAACATTGAATGTACAACGTGGATTAATACATGAAATATTACACAGTAATTCAATTGTACCTTCATTAGTGCATTTAGCAGCACCGTCGACTGAGCATATCAGCCTGCTATTTTACCAAACCGATCCTGAAGCCTGACGAAATGAGACCGTTCAAGGAGACGGAAGGGTATTTATAAGACAGCGCTGTTAGAAACCGCTTTACGGCATACCACCACAACCAATCATAGTCGTGGATATTTTGCCGCAAAAAGGCAAGGGACTGTTTTCCCATATAGACGACAAACATGAAACATTCGATTAATGTAAATGACAATACTTGCATTTGTGAACACTTTGAATGCAATGTTCATGAAGTTACGTTAATGATGTTAATTACAATACGTTCAAAAGTAAACAAATCGCATCTGTTTGAAATGCATGTGCTATGTCACGTGACGGGTGGGAACTTTCGAACCCGGGAAACCATTTACTTTTAATGTTAGTGAATAATTTCATTATTTTGAACCCCAGACAGGCCTTGTAGTGGTGTTGCCTCTCAATAAAAGTTTATATTGCGAAAGCGTAGTAATTCGCCACCATGGGTATTTATCAATCAAAAGGAAAGATCCCTGAAGAAGTTTACAGATTTTGGTCAGCTGTGGCATCATCCATCCGTTTGGGATGGTTGGGGACTGATGATATGGCAAAGGTTGGTGTATTTAGCTAGCAAACTAAAGTTCGCTAGTAAACCAATATAACGTTATAGAGTAGTAAGTAAAGGCTAACTAGCTAGCGTTAGCGCTGAACTGTGTCAGCTTCTAGCCAGCTAGCCAACCGTTGGATGCACCAATCATAGTCGGTCAAAAGTAAAACGTTATTGGTGAACTGTCTGTCAAGTCAATCAGTCAATGTCAATAAGAATTATAGCCGTTTGAAAGGTTCATTTTATTGTCCTAACTCTCAATTGTAAGGCTAATTTTCTTGTACTAACCGTAGGAGATGAAGGTGTGTCAGCTTGCCATTTTCCCCATGCTGTTGAATGCCTCTGCTTTGCAAGGAGACATTGTTGGTCTCGAGGGACACTTACAGCAGGTAACGTTACCTAGAGTATTATTATTGGCCGATATATATATATATATATATATATATTTGTGTGTATATATATATATATATATATATATATATATATATATATATATATATATATATATTTCTGTATATATATAGCTTTTTTCTCATATTTTGAGCCACGTTACAATTGATATAGAGAAGTATGGGGACACCCTCTCTCGAAGTAAGGGGGTAATGACAAGGTGTTTGGACCTCTTGGCTTAACTGTTAAGGCGTTGGCTTGACGGTCATTGGACCCAGGTTCAAGTCCCCGGTCTGGGTTACCTCCCGAATTCACTACAGTTATATAAGTAACTACTATTAGCCTAGCTAGTACTACTTAGTTAACTAGCTACTGTGTCATACAACTGAATTTGTGGGAAGGGAATCCTGTAACCTAACGTTACTAGTTCATGAAAACATTGCTATTGTATCATCATTTAGAGGAATTTATTTCGGTTGACATAAGTATTGATACTTAGGAAATTCATCCCAACATGTTGACTGTCATGCATTAGGGAGCTGATGTGTCTGTGTCAGACGGACATGGGAGGACACCTCTCCACCTGGCTGCTGGTGAGGGGGATGTCGAGACTGTCCGATTCCTGCTGAAGAAGGGAGCGGATGTCAACGTTAGGGATTTTGCGAGAGAAACTGCTCTCCGAGATGGCATTCGCTGCAAGTGAGAAAACAAACCCCAATCTTAGGTTATCTGTGTCTGGTGGGGCCCAGTGGTATTTGCATTTTAGTCATTTAGCAGATGCTCTTATCCAGAGCAATTTACAGTAGTGAGTAGGGTTGCAAAGGGTTGGAAACTTTCCAGGAAATTTTCCATGGGAAGTTAAGCCCGGGATTTTGGGGAATTTTGCTTAAATTCATCAAAAAAGTTAGCTTATAACAGTGAACCTTTTTTGTAGGATACACATAAGGCAATTCTAGGGCTTGTGGCATATTTTGGTTAAACTATCCACAATGGAATTGCAACCCTCTGCATGCACAGTACATTCTTCCACCACATGTGTAGTGCACTCTTCCATCACATGTACAGCTGATTCTCAAGATCTTGCACACTAATGAGATGTTATTGAGCCCACACTACTACACTGTCTGAGTCAAGGACAACATGCTTTCTGGTAAGTTTTGATTACAATACTGGGTGGGGTGAATATATTTTATATGACATACATGATTTTTTGTTAAATAATAAATAGTAGCCTACAGCAAAGTGTGTTTAAATAATTTTTAACTTGTTAGCTATTTCTGCCCTATCTGATGTGTGGAGACATTTCATTGCAGCAAATGTAGAAGGAAACGCTGTGTACATTTGCAAATACTGTGCCACATCATATGTGGAGAATGCAACAAAGATGCAGAATCATCTGGCCAAGTGCATAAAGTTCCCTCAGCGCTCACAACAAGCAACCTCTGACAAAAGTCCCTCTACTTCTATTTGAGGTGAAAATTAGGAATCAGACACCTTATCTACAGCAACAGCTCATGGTCCTCCTGGAATCAGAAGTTTTTTTTTACTCAATGGAGGAATGTAAGTCAGAGAAATGCTGATGAATGTCTTGCTCGAGCTGTGTATGCAACTGGTTCACCTCTGATGCTCACAGGCAATGTGTATTGGAAGAGCTTTCTGAATGTTCTTTGCCCAACATACACCCTTCCAACCAGACAAGCTTTATCTACTCATTTGCTGGATGCAGAGTTCAAGTGAAGGTCAAGCAAATGATTGAGAAAGCAGACTATTGCAATCATCTCTGATGGGTGGTTGAATGTTCGTGGGCAAGGAATAATTAACTACATCATCTCCACCCCTCAACCAGTATTCTACAAGAGCACAGACACAAGGGACAACAGACACACCGGTCTTTACATTGCAGATGAGCTGAAGGCAGTCATCAATGAATGACCTTGGACTACAGAAGGTATTTGCACTGGTGACAGACAATGCTGCGAACATGACGGCTGCTTGGTCTAAAGTGGAGGAGTCCTACCCTCACATCACACCCTTTGGCTGTGCTGCTTAAGCATTGAATCTGCTCAAGGACATCATGGCACTGAAAACAATGGATACACTCTACAAGACAGCCAAGGAAATGGTTAGGTATGTGAAGGGTCATCAAGTTATAGCAGCAATCTACCTCACCAAGCATAGTGAGAAGAATATGAGCACCACTTTGAAGCTGCCCAGCAACACCCGTTGGGGTGGTGTTGTCATCATGTTTGACAGTCTTCTGGAGGGGAAGGAGTCTCCAAGATATATATTATAGTCTGCCGATATGGACAGCCCCATCAAGAGGATCCTCCTGGATGATGTATTTTGGGAGAGAGTGGTAAGCAGCTTGAAACTCCTGAAACCTATAGCAGTAGCTATTGCACGGATTGAGGGAGACAATGCCATCCTGTCTGATGTTCAGACTGCTTGCAGATGTAAGAGAATAAATCCGTACTGCCCTGTCCACTTCACTGTTGCTCCAAGCAGAGGAAACTGCAGTTCTGAAATACATCAAAAAGGGTGAAGACTTCTGCTTGAAGCCCATACACACCGCAGCGTACATGTTGGACCCCAAGTATGCTGGCAAGAGCATCCTGTCTGGTGCAGAGATCAACAAGGCCTATAGTGTCATCACTACCGTGCCACCTTGGCCTGGATGAGGGCAAGGTTCTTGGAAGTCTAGCGAAGTACACTTCCAAGCAAGGGCTTTGGGATGGAGATGCAATATGGCAGTCGTGCCAGCATATCTCATCAGTCACCTAGTGGAGGGACTTTGTGGATCTGAGGCTCTTTCCCCTGGTGCCTCCATCATCCTCCAAATCCCACCAACATCACCTGCCTCAGAGCGCAACTGGTCCTTGTTTCTGAATACACACACCAAAGCACGCAACATGCTGACAAATACAAGGATTGAAAAATTGGTGGCCATCTGGGAAAAATGTGAGGCTTTTTGAGCCTGACAACGAGCCATCCTCACCAGGTTGGAAAGTGACAGTGAAGATGAGGACTCAGAGTCTGATGTTCAAGAGGTGGACATTGAGGAGGTCCAGGGAGAAGACATGGAAGCCTGAGAGGAAGACAACCAAAGCTTTAGTTTCTAGACAATAATTTTACAGATGTATGTTGAAAACATTTTTGGGAAATGTGATGGATCATTGGGAATCCTTCAATTTTCCATTTCTTTTGTTGTTCAGTGAAATCATACCATGTGAAGAGTCAACTCATTTAATTAAAGTTCATTAAAATAACATCAAATTGATCAGAAATACAGTGTAGACATTGTTAATGTTGTAAATTACTATTGTAGCTGGAACAGCTATTTTTAATGAAATATCTACACATGCGTACAGAGGCCCATTATCAGCAACCATCACGCCTGTGTTCCAATGGCACGTTGTGTTAGCTAATACAAGTTAATCATTTTAAAAGGCTAATTGATCATTGCCCATCTTAATCTTTTATTTTTATTGGCCAGTCTGAGATATGATTTTTCTTTGCAACTCTGCCTAGAAGGCCAGCATCCCGGAGGCGCCTCGTCACTGTTGACGTTGAGACTGGTGTTTTGCGGGTACTATTTAAAGAAGCGGCCAGTTAAGGAGTTATGAGGCGTCTGTTTCTCAAACTAGACCCTCTAATGTACTTGTCCTCTTGCTCAGTTGTGCACCGGGGCCTCACACTCCTCTTTCTATTCTGGTTAGAGCCAGTTTGCGCTGTTCTGTGATGGGAGTAGTACACAGCGTTGTATGAGATCTTCCGTTTCTTGGCAATTTCTCGCATGGAATAGCCTTCTTTTCTCAGAACAAGAATAGACTGAGTTTCAGAAGAAAGGTCTTTGTTTCTGGCCATTTTGAGCATGTCATCGAACCCACGAATGCTGATGCTCCAGATACTCAACTAGTCTAAAGAAGGCCAGTTTTATTGCTTCTTTAATCAGTACAACAGTTTTCAGCTGGGCCCCACGTCTATTTCTATTGGCACAAGCACTGTTTATGACACAAACTGTTCACACCCCTCTTTTTGGCCGAGAGAAAATTTAACAGGTTAAAGGCTTATTTCTTGCAATTCTACACATTTTGTCATGGGGTGCAGAGAACATTTTGCAGTTTTAAAGCACATTTTCTTGCAATTCTATGCATTTTGCCATGTCTAATGTGTATTCATGTGATTTTTAAGTGACTCGAACATTACCACAAAATCTAAAAATATTAGCTGACATGGGCTAGTTGATCTGGAACTTTCTGACAAGTTATAAATAGCTATCTTACAACAGGAAAACTGAAGATGCACTACCCAATTTTGAAATCACAATTCTGTATACCTCTGGCCCTTCTTTGGACACTGTTAACTAACCTCCAGACGAGCTTCAATGCCATACAACTCTCCTTCCGTGGCCTCCAACTGCTCTTAAATGCAAGTAAAACTAAATGCATGCTCTTCAATCGATCGCTGCCTGCACCTGTCCACCCGTCCAGCATCACTACTCTGGACGGTTCTGACAACTATCTGGACAACTACAAATACCTAGGTGTCTGGTTAGACTGTAAACTCTCCTTCCAGACTCACATTAAGCATTTCCAATCCAAAATTAAATCTAGAATCGGCTTCCTATTTCGCAACAAAGCATCCTTCACTCATGCTGCCAAACATACCCTCGTAAAACTGACCATCCTACCGATCCTCGACTTCGGCGATGTCATTTACAAAATAGCCTCCAACACTCTACTCAACAAATTGGATGCAGTCTATCACAGTGCCATCTGTTTTGTCACCAAAGCCCCATGTACTACCCACCACTGCGACCTGTACGCTCTCGTTGGCTGGCCCTCGCTTCATACTCTTCTCCAAACCCACTGGCTCCTGGTCATCTACAAGTCTCTGCTAGGTAAAGTCCCGCCTTATCTCAGCTCACTGGTCACCATAGCAGCACCCACCCATAGCACACGTTCCAGCAGGTATATCTTACTGGTCACCCCCAAAGCCAATTCTTCCTTTGGCTGCCTTTCCTTCCAGTTCTCTGCTGCCAATGACTGGAACGAATTGCAAAAATCACTGAAGCTTGAGACTCATATCTCCCTCACTAGCTTTTAAGCACCAGCTGTCAGAGCAGCTCACAGATCACTGCACCTGTACATAGCCCATCTGTAAATAGCCCATCCAACTACCTCATCCCCATACTGTATTTATTTATTTATCTGTCTCCTTTGCACCCCAGTATCTCTACTTGCACATTCATCATCTGCACATCTATCATTCCAGTGTTTAATTGCTATATTGTAATTACTTCGCCACCATGGCCTATTTATTGCCTTACCTCCCTTATCCTACCTCATTTGCACATACTGTATATATACTTTTCTACTGTATTATTGACTGTATGTTTGTTTATTCCATGTGTAACTTCCATGTGTTGTATGTGATGAACTGCTTTGCTTTGTCTTGGCCAGGTCGCAGTTGCAAATGAGAACTTGTTCTCAACTAGCCTACCTGGTTAAATAAAGGTGAAATAAAAATAAATACATTTTGCTATTACAACTTCCAAGAATAAGTTGAAAGCCGGACTGAGCTGCGTTTAAAAAAAAATCAATATACAGTACTAGTCAAACGTTTGGACACACCTACTCATTCCAGGGTTTTTCTTTATTTTACTATTTTCTACATTGTAGAATAATAGTGAAGACATCAAAACTATGAAATAACACATGGCATCATGTAGTAACCAATAAAGTGTTAAATAAAATATATTTTGATTTGTTTTTGAGATTCTTCAAAGTAGCCACTCTTTGCCTTGATGACAGCTTTGCACACTCTTGGCATTCTCTCAACCAGCTTCATGAGGTAGTCACATGGAATGCATTTCAATAAACAGGTGTGCCTTGTTAAAAGTGAGTTTGTGGCTCAAACGCATGAAGAAGGAAAGAAATTCCAATCAGTTCAGTTGTGACAGCGTAGGAGGTGGTATACAGAAGCCCTGGTTGGGGAAATACCAAGTCCATATTATGGCAAGAACAGCCCAATAAGCAAAGAGAAACAACAGTCCATCAATACTTTAAGACATGAAGGTCAGTCAATCCAGGAAAATGTCAAGAACTTTGAAAATTTCTTCAAATGCAGTCATAAAAACCATCAAGCGCTATGATGAAACTGGCTCTCATGAGGACCGCCACAGGAAAGAAAGACCCAGAGTTACCTCTGCTGCAGAGGATAAGTTCATTAGAGTTACCAGCCTCCGAAATTGCGGCGCAAATAAATGTTTTTCAGAGTTCAAGTACATTTTACATTTTAGTCATTTAGCAGACGCTCTTATCCAGAGCGACTTACAGTAGTGAGTGCATACATTTCATTTCATGCATTTTTTTTTTTGTACAAGTAACAGACACACCTCAACATCAACTGTTCAGAGGAGACTGCGTGAATCAGGCCTTCATGGTCGAATTGCTGCAAAGAAACCACTACTGAAGGACACCAAAAGTGACTTGATTGGAACAAGAAACACGAGCAATGGACATTAGACCGGTGGAAATCTGTCCTTTGGTCTTGATGAGTCCAAATTTGAGATTTTTGGTTTCAACCGCCGTGTCTTTGTGAGATGCAGAGTAGGTGAACGGATGATCTCTGCATGTGTGGTTCCCACCCTGAAGCATGGAGGAGGTTGTGTGATGGTGTGTGGGTGCTTTGCTGGTGACGCTGTGATTTATTTAGAATTCAAGGCACAGTTAACCAGCATGGCTACTACCGCATTCTGCAGTGATTCGTCATCACATCTGGTTTGCGTTTAGTGGGACTATCATTTGTTTTTCAACAGGACAATGACCTAACACACCTCCAGGCTGTGTAAGGGCTATTTGACCAAGAAGGAGAGTGATGGAGTGCTGCATCAGATGACCTGGCCTCCACAATCACCCGACCTCAACCCAATTGAGATGGTTTGTGATGAGTTGGACCGCAGAGTTAAGGAAAAGCAGCCAACAAGTGCTCAGCATATGTGGGAACTCCTACAAGACTATTCCAACAGGAATAGAAAATAGTAGAAATAAAGAAAAACCCTTGAATGAGTAGGTGTTTCCAAATATTTGACTGGTACTGTACAGTATATTTAAAAAATAATTGTGGCGGGGAGATCCCCATGCCCCTCCTGCCGACCCCTCGGGGTGCGCCCCACAGTTTGGAAACCACTGATGTAGGCAATACCCGCACTGTATCTGCAAGCTGTTGGTTAGAGTACACGTGCCAATTAGAGGTCGACCGATTAATCGGAATGGCCGATTAATTAGGGCCGATTTCAAGTTTTCATAACAATCGGTAATCGGTATTTTTGGCCACCGATTTGCCAAATTAATTTTTTAAAATTTATTTAAATTTATTTATTTTTTCTATTTGTAATTTTTTTTATGTTTTATTTTATAATTTTTTAAAAACCTTTATTTAACTAGGCAAATCAGTTAAAGAACACATTCTTATTTTCAATGACGGCCTAGGAACGGTGGGTTAACTGCCTCGTTCAGGGGCAGAACGACAGATTTTTACCTTGTCAGCTTGGGGATGCAACCTTACGTTAACTAGCCCAACGCTCTAACCACCTGCTTTACCTTGCTAAGGTAAGTTGCTAGCTAGCATTAAGCTTATCTTATAAAAAAACAATCAATCAATCATAAACACTAGTTAACTACACATGGTTGATGATATTACTAGTTTATCTAGCCTGTCTTGCTTTGCATATAATCGATGTAGTGCGCGTTCACGAAAAAGGACTGTCTTTGCTCCGACGTGTACCTAACCATAAACATCAATGTCTTTCTTAAAATCAATACACAAGTATATATTTTTAAACCTGCATATTTAGTTAATATTGCCTGCTAACATGAATTTCTTTTAACTAGGGAAAATGTGTCACTTCTCTTGCAAACAGAGTCAGGGCATATGCAGCAGTTTGGGCCGCCTGGCTTGTTGCGAACTGTGAAGACTATTTCTTCCTAATAAAGACAGCAGACTTCGCCAAACGGGGATGATTTAACAAAAGCGCATTTGCGGAAAAAAAGCACAATCGTTGCACGACTGTACTTAACCATAAACATCAATGCCTTTCTTAAAATCAATACACAGAAGTATATATTTTTAAACCTGCACATTTAGCTAAAAGAAATCTAGGTTAGCAGGCAATATTAACCAGGTGAAATTGTGTCAGTTCTCTTATGTTCGTTGCACGCAGAATCAGGGTATACAGAATCTGGCTCGTTGCGAACTAATTTGCCAGAATTTTACGGAACTATGAAATAACATTGTAGGTTGTGCGATGTAACAGGAATATTTACATTTATGGATGCCACCCGTTAGATAAAATACGGAACGGTTCCGTATGTCACTGAAAGAATAATGTTTTCGAGATGATAGTTTCCGGATTTGACCATGTTAATGACCTAAGGTTTATTATATTATAGTTAAGTCTATGATTTGATATTTGATAGAGCAGTCTGACTGAGCGGTGGTAGGCAGCAGCAGGCTCGTAATAGTCAAAGGTATATGGTTTAGAGAGAAATAGTCGACGTGTCATAATTCCTGTAATAACTTGCGGCTGAACTTGAAAGGGGTTCCTTCGTTATTTTACCGTTCATGTCTTCCATAGAGAATGTCTTGATCTACTTCAAATAAGGTCTGTGCTTTGTGCTTAAACCGCCTCGGCGTTTTGATACCCGTGTAAATCTCACTAGGTAACGTTTGTCAACATCTTTTCATAAATCCACTCTACAAAAAAATGTATCTTCGCTTATATTGATCAGAGTTATATCCTATGGATATCTACACAGTTATAAAATTGGCATGGTGGTGTAAGCCTAAACCAAACACAGACCTTATTTTAAGTTAATCTAAAAATATCCTATGGAATAAATGAAGGAACCGCTTTTCAGATTTTCCTAGGTGTCATGGGAATTATGACTCACACTTTGGTAGTCAATTCTTACCATGCCCATTATTAAAATAGGATTTCCTGCATATAGAAATTACAGTTTTTTTTTTTCAGCATTCATCACAGGTAACTTAAACTCTATTTTTATTATTCAAACAGTTGAGAGTATTTGTCTCCTAAGCAGACTCTTCAGTATCGTTGCCACTTCAGAGCTGTGTGTGTGTATATATATATATAATAATAATCTTCAGATTAATCGGTAACGGGTTTTTTGGCCCTCCAATAATCGGTATCGGTATCGGCGTTGAAAAATCATAATCGGTCGACCTCTAGTACCAATACCAGAGTGGGCACATTCGCTATATAACATTATATGACAAAATGATCAGTGGAGTTCAAAATCTGATGGAAACCCATTTAACTTGTTTTTTTTTCATTGGGAATTTAACAGCAAAAGTAATTTGATGGAAAGTTAACACAACTCTGGTGAGAAAATATGCATATTGTTTTTGTGGATTTTAGAATATTTGCATGAACATTTTTCCCCAATTGGATGGAAACATAGCTTGACGTGGAAATAAAAGTGCTGAAAACAAATTGGCTCCCTAGAGAACAAGCTATGAAGGAAAAATACTGGAGTTTGGGTGCAGGTACAGCCAACTAGCACAAAAATAATATTGCAATATTGTCATACGATATACTGTAAAAATATCCTGATATATAACTATGTTCCCCCCATCACTAATGGCATGGCAATTATACAATAACTGCAAATGTATATATTTACACATTATTTGAAAGATTTCCAGGAAAGATTTTTCCTCATGTTTTTATTATGCATCAGTATCTAAAGCTCCAAATGGGAGACCTCATCTGAGATGAATGGCTAGACTAAAGGTCTTTTACCAGGAGTCCCTCAACGACATGACTCATCATTGTGTCCGTACAGGAGCATAGAGGTTGTGTCCCAACTGATGAGTGAGGGGGCTCACCTGGAGACATCCTCTCTGGAACTGGGGGTTGAGATGTGTTGGTGGGTGAGCTAAATGAAGTAGCCAGCTACTGAATGTATTGAATCTTATGGTTAACTAAAACAGCATATGACCTAGCTGTGGTCACCAACACTGGTCCTGGAGAGCAATGGCATTTGCAGGTTTTTGTTCCCGCCAGATTCTGCTAATCAACTGTTCATCAAGACTTTCATTAGTTGAATCATGTATGTTAGTACTAGGCTGGGACAAAAGTCTTGCAAAACTCTAGTCCTGCTGTGACCAGGGTTGGTGACCACTGGCATATATTGAAAGTCACGTCTCAGAGCTATTTGTGCACTTATAATTGTATGAAAATGATCACTGCTTAATTTCCCTATGTGTAGAAGGACTGAGCATTTAATGTATTGAATTCATCACATTTTTATGAAAATGTTTGATTTCCTTACTGTCATACATAGAACTGACCTTTGAATCCATAATAATTGGGAATGACACCATGTTTGAGATGTAATTAAAGGCCTCTCTTGTCTGCAGCCTTGCGTTCTTGGGAGACTTCAAGCAGATGGAGGTGTGGAAGCAGGCAGGGGTTAGCTTCAACTTTGCTGATGCCGATGGCAGAACTCCTCTGCATGTGGTGGGTTTCTACTTTCCCATAAATCTTCACTGTAACATGATTTTGTACTTAGCAGTACTATGATTTAGATATTGTCAGAATAACATTGTGGTCTGGCATGACCTAATTCTTTGATGATATTGAAGTACACCAATATACAGAATGAAACATGTTAATGGATAGAACTGCAATGAATACAAAAAAGCATGTAACTTTGGTTTATTCTAGGCTGTCTGCACTAACCAGCCAGACATGGTCAGGTTCTGCATCAGGAATGGCTCCAGTCTTGAGGTATTGAATTCTCCACAACCAACCAGGTTTAATATAGTACAGTGCATTCGGAAAGTATTCAGACTCCTTAACTTTTTCCACATTTTGTTACATTACAGCCTTATTCTTAAATGGATTAAACCTGTTTTTGCTTTGTCATTATGGGGGATTGTGTGTAGATTGATTAGGAAAATGTTTTATTTAATCCACTTTAGAATAAGGCTGTAATGTGGAAAAAGTGAATAGGGTCTGAATACTTTCCGAATGCACTGTATTTGATCCAAGAAATTACATTTATTCAGATAAATGTGCAATTCAGAGGTGATAATCTGTTATACCATTTCTAATTTCTCACTTCTATAACTTATCCAAATGGACCAGTAGTCTTAGTCTACCTCATACGTTGTGATAATCACACCCTTGGGTACCCCTATAAGGACAGTCTGAGGGATTTGTGTCTGTATTATCACTGCAGCAGCGCGACCTCTTCAACAACCAGCCGGTGGATGACGCTCGGCGTCTGGGTCTGCAAACCCTGGTGGAGATGCTGAGCAATGAGGCCCAGAAGGAAGTCTCTGACCTCGTGGCCGAGAAAACCAAGATCAATGTGGAGGACCAGATGGCCAGAGGCCTGGTAGAACTCTCCCTGGTCCCATAACATGGACACAATTAGCCCCATTGTCCTTATCTAGTACCTAATTATCGAGTTTTGTTCACTCGTTTTCATTTTACAACTCATTTGTCTCCCTCTACTGAAATGCTTACAGTCAAAATTGATAAATGTTGAGAATTATATTTTGCTGTTTGCTATTCTTTTATTTTCTTAGCTCATTTGCCCATGTTAATTGTATTTTTATGGTTGATAATAGTTGTGAATGTTATGACTCTCATCATCAGTATTTTAATTAACATGTCCGTTGACTTTTGTTTACAGTAAAAAGCGGCATAACTCTTAGCAGAAATATTCTTTGTGCGTTCACGGTCTAGTCACAACTATGAATCTCGTAAATGTTTGACTTGCTAACTGGTTGAACGCGGCACAACCAGTTAGCAAATCAGAAATGTCAGTTTCCTAGTTCCAACTAGCATGTCAACGCTGGATGGTCTTTGGGTGGTGGACCATTCTTTTTTTACAACCCAATCCTATCCAACAAGGTCACAGTCAATGTGCTGGATGTCAACGAGTTCCCTCCGGAGCTCACCATTCCCTTTGACACGTTTGTCTGTGAAAATGCAAAAGTATGCCAGGGAATTCAGACCATCAATGCTGCGAACAAGGATCTTCCCGCTGTTGGACAGAAGTTCTTCTTCGAGTCCCCCAGGGAAATCAGAAACATGAATTTCACTGTGCGAGACTTTGGAAACAACACAACGGGGATAGTGACCAAGCGTGTGGGGTTTCAGAGGCGAGTCCAGGAGTACTATGTGGTGCCTGTGGTGGTGGTGGAGGACAGTGGCTACCCAGCCCAGAGCAGCACTGGCACCCTCACTGTCCTCATGTGTGGAGGACACCCACGCCTTCAACATGGGCACGCTGAGGAATACAAAGGCCATCAAGGAGAACATGCTCCGCCGGGGCACAGGGTCATGGTCAGATGTCACCACTCAAACTGAGATCAATGGGTCAACCCCTACCAGAGGGCAGCACTGACATCATCAGGGACTATATTCACCAGTGTCCCCAGGAGAACCACCTGGGTTTCTCTGCTCCCCTGTATGACTCGTTGGCTACATACGCCTACGAGGGGGATGGGGCAGAGTCGCTGAGCTCCATCGAGTTGTGGACGGCGGACAGCCGTGAGAACTTCAGATACCTCAGCGAGTGGGGGCCGTCCTTCAAAACTTTGGCGGGGATATTAGACAAAGACAAAGCAAATCCTCCCACTGCGGAAGTGGATGAGAGCTGAGAGTACTTGTAAAGACAGGAATAACAGAAAAGACTACTTGATTTGCAAAAGTTGTTTTACTTTTATAGTACTTTTATAGACAATGGGAATAAAATACAAGCCTTTCACTTCAATTATCATAGTTTTGTGATGGTTAAAATAAACTTGACACGCAAAAAACAAATAAAAAGACAACTGAAAAGCATGTCAACGCGGCATTAGACCAGCTGTCATAGTATCAAATGTTGCACTTGTGGAATTACAAATACACACCGCTAGAGGGCAGAGTTCAGTTTCAGTTTAATCCGTCTATGGTCCATTCCCTTGCAGAGAAGTTGACACATCAGTAGGGTTGCAAAATTCTGTGATATTTCAATAAATTCCCTGGTTTCCCAGAAATCCTGGTTGGAGGATTTCGGAGTCCCAGTCGATATTAGCATGTCACAGTCCCGCCTGCCTGTGGGGAAAACAACTTGTGGTGACCCCATTGGTTCACAGCAAAAAACTATTTTCTTCTCTGCTTGTTTAAGTCAATTACAAAACTCAAGAAAAGTACAATGTCTAAAGATACATTTTCATCATTGCCTGCTCACAAGTGTTCTTACTACTTAGAAAAACGCAATATTTTAAAGCTTCCCTCATGCCTCTTTTCATGAAGGTGCTAACAGGCACGTGAGTGAGTGAGCGCTAGCTAGCTACCGACCAGAACATTAAGCTAGCCAAGACCAACAACACAAACAAACTGTCTATACAGCTACAAGTATTGAGTGGAGTTACAAACGGACTATACTAAACAAGTTAAATGCCTTACCTGTGATTAAATGTTTTCCACACACATACAGTCGCTACGTGTAGCCTACTTGGACAACGGGTCCCCAGATTTCCCCTCTCCCACACCCAATAGCCTAAAGCCACAGGGCTCTTCTTGCTCTAAGCAAAGGCCTTCACACCCAGTAGCTCTCCAGAACTGGGGGTTGAACTTTGAGAACCCTGTAAAGAATCATGACATTACAACATGAGGCAATATTATTTTGGTTCTCTACTTTATTGAACAGGATTTCAATTTTAAACATTCAAATAGCACACCATTCGCCAGAGTAAAAAACAAATGTAAGGAATAATGTAATACTTACATAAAAATAAAAAAAATGGATAAAATAAGAAATATTCTGGTTTCTGGTAGAGTTTTTTGCTGGGTCCAAAAATTTACATAACTGGATAATGTAATGAATATGGTGTACGCTCAATGAATATGGACAATATTGGTAACCCTATCGTTACTTGAAGATGAATACCTTCAGTGAGCCGAAAACAGCTTACAAAACACAATGTTCTGTGGCATGCTTGGCAACTCGCCACAGATGTAATTGTCAGTACAAAAAACACCTGACCAAGATAATAAGCTCAGACTAATTAAATTCACAGCCTTTCCATCACCAGTCTGCCACATTCGGATTACTGTAAAAAATTACACTAAAACTTCCTCCATATAAGTAGAAGATGTAACTTGGCATACTGGCTTATCTGTGGTTTGTGTACTACGTTCAGAAATCGGGATCTGGGCCCGCATTCACAAAGCATCTAAGACCAGGGATGCTGATTAGGATCAGGTCACCCCTGTCCATATAATCTAATTCATTATCATTTAAAAGGCAAAACTGATCCTAGATCAGCACTCTTTCTCTGAGACACTTTGTTAATACAGACCCTGTTGCCTTTCATTGTGACCTCTTCCACCCACAGACATATAAATCCATGCTTCCACCTCAACCTTGCACCCCCCATGCTCTCACTGTCACCATCACACAGTGGAATGACACTCTGGCCTCTTGTCATTTGGGTGGGAAATATTCAAAGAGTGAAACAGTGTTCAGACACTAACGCATAAATATAAATGTGCCATGTATTATTTCCATATTAAAAGCTAATATTGATCTAATCTTGAGCGGTGCAAAAATACACTGTTACAAAAGAAAAGGCACGATCATACGGCCATTCTGTGCCAAGACTAAGGTGAAATAGGAGAAAATCGAATTGTTTTTCTTAATAATTTTTGAAAACCAGAGAACCACCAGAACTATGCAAACAATTGCCTGGGTATTAAAAAAAAGGAACAAAACAGAGGCAGATATTTTCTTCACATGCAGTCACATCCCCAGACAGTCAATGCGATAGTGTTCAAAGGTACAAAACGTTGTCCAGAAGAAATATTGACATTCTTGTAGCATCCACAGTTGTGTTCTTTTTTTCACAGAAAAAACAGCAGTATCAAACATTAAGCAAAGTCATTTCGTGACAAACCAATAACATCTGCATGCATTTTTGTCATAATATCCAGTTTTGAGTACAAAGGCAAACAGATTACAAAATTCCACAGGTTGGGCTGCTGTTGCGACTGTATATGCATTTGAGAAAGAGACCACCTTCATGCCTGCCTGACCCCTGTAGGACTGATGAAGAGATAGTGTTGGACCTTTGTGTCCAAAACAACTTCTCATTAGTAGAGGGGAAGATATTTGACTGCTGCATAGCCAATGAGAGTTAGTGTTTCACAAATCACTCTCCACACCAGGCCAGGGAGACTAATGCTCAGATAGACAGGTGGAATATTTTACTCTCTCTTGAGTAAACTGTGAAGATGAAGTAGGAACGTTAAGCCCACATGGGTTGGTCAATGAAAATAAAAAATACCCTCAAAATTAAGCTCACTGCATGTTTAAGAATGAAATGGGACACAATTTGGCATTATTAAAGGAAGACAAAAGCTGTCAAAAATATCACTATGGGTAAAATAAATTATAACACAAAATTAAACAACTTATAATCATGTACTGTTGGGTATATACTGGTTGTATGCTGCTATACATAAACTAAAAGTACAGTTCAAGTTTGAACGCTAACAACATGTACAATGGAAAACACTAGCAATACATATACAATGATTACCTGTTGGCTAAGAATTGGCCAATTGAATATTTCACAATTAAAAGGACAATTTGTTGGTTGCGTTCACCAACATACATACAGTACAAACATGTGCACGCACACATAAACATACATTTTAGCCCTGCGATTTCTTAGACAACAGGCAACAATAAAATGGTGAATTTAAAATGCTTAATTTTGCACAATGATCAAACCGTGCTTTGATATCAAATAAGTGTGAAGTGTGTTCTGAGCCATATTGCCTTCTCATCGACTAAATAGGGTTCTGGGACTAAGCAGCGCCAACTCGTACATTCCACTACATTAACTATGAATCGGTAGTTCCATGACAGCCCTCATGTCATTAAAAATATAGATCTATGGACAATGTTCCACCTCAGGCAACATCATTGACAGTTTGCCAATGGGGCTGCAGAAGTTCAATTCTCTTCCTCCCATGCCATCCAACGCAACTCTGATGTTTATCAGACCTTGAATTTTATGTATGAACTGGTTCAATAACACACAGCACTTGGGTGCACATTCTCAGAGGAGTTACTGTACTGTGGGATAGAAGGGTTATAGTCTACATTCATCTGATACAATGATTGGGGTAGCGTACATTTTACTCTACTTTAAAAACAACTGAAACACAAGCAACAAGATACTTAGCGCTACTTTATTAAAAATGCCTCACCCCTTCCTCATTTCCCTCCCCTAGCCCAAACCCTTCATCACAGGATTAGACATTTGCAATGACCTGAAAGTAGACTGTCTATATAAAACACATTACGTGTGTCTTTTCCCTTCTTTCTCCTGCAAAGACGGACTTGAGAGGAACAGCATAGGTGTGTGGAGCTGCATCCTAGACTGTTGTAAACAATACATGCTTTTTAGAGCAGTTTCTGAAGTAAATAATCAACACTTTTGTCCTGTCATTTCAACAAAGTGCACGCTCCCCATATCTGCCAGTACATTTGCCAGTAAACCTAGTGAATATGCATCTCTGGACAGCAAACAATATAAATATAATCTCATCTCTAGTTTTGTGCAGCAAACCCTGTGTTTCCCATGTGTTGCGCACTTATAGTTTTGTTGGGACATACATCAGACTCTTTCTCAACACTGCCAAACCGTTGTTTCGTGGACAGCTGCAGGTGCAATATCATCAAATAAGCCCTAAAGACAGCACATTATCAGAAGGGGATAGAAGATAATGGGTGAGCTCAAAACCTTGGGAGAGAAATACAGAAAACAAGAGCTGTGATTTGGTAAATGTCTCCGGAAATGGGAAAGCTGGAGAGTGATTTGGTAAATTGGTCGATCAAGGCTGAACTCCTGTCCACAGCAAGTATGGGAGGGGCCTTACTTGCAAATGTATAGGTAGTGGGGATGGGCCATTAGTCGTTGAATGTTGTACCAGGAAGTTCGTTGGTCAGCGTGTGCCAGCGCTCAATTTTCTTGTCCTTGTTTTTGAGACAGTCGAACCAGTGTTTGAGCCTCTCCCCATTGGCGCTGATGCCCAGGGATACGCCACCTGAGAGCGGGGATGGGAGAACAGCAGAAAAGGGTTAGAACACAACACATATACAATGCCTTCAGAAAGTGGATACACCTGAGCTCAATTTGGAGGGTCATAGCAAAGGGGTGTGAATACTTGTATAAATGAGATATTTCTGTATTTTTCAATAAATACATAAAAAATCTAAAAACATGTTTTCACTGTCATTTTGAGATTATTATAAAATATATATATTTTAAGTTCAGACAATAATGCAACAAAATGTGAAATAAGTCAAGGGGTATGAATACTTTCTGAAGGCACTGTATTATAATCCTCAACGTCTAATCTTTCAAAATACATTGAGTCCTTGTAATTTACAGTACTTCCCTCACTCAGACAAGTTCAAGTGCACTTCAAGTTCAATGTCTCGTCCACCAACCACATGTTGGCATGACAATCTGAAAGCCTGATAGCCTGGCTGGCACGCACCAGGGGTCAGTGTTTCGTGCTTGCTCCTTTAGAGCTCAGTTGTTTGTTGTTGTCATTTAGATCCAGGTTTGTGGCCCTGGGCAGGTATCAGGACACATGGAGGCCTCTGGTGGGTGAGCAGGTGTTGTAAACAGAGGTGCCAGGTGCAGAGAGGCAGGGGAGCCCGGGCTGGTCAGGAGTGTCACTGGTGTGGATGGCAGGGCAGTGTGCAGTTGCGCACACCGCTTTGGTCACTAAGGGTCACTACGCTTGGTAACGCCTGCTTAGTGCTTACCTATAAAATCGTTGGACTTGCCAATGTCGTAATCCCACACGGTCACCTCCAGTGTCTTCTTGCTGAGATCTGCGTATTTGATTTCGTAGAAGAACTCCTACAAAAGTCAGTAAAAAATTTAAATAACTTAAAAACTTGACTTGCCAAACAGCTTCTTACAGAAAGCAAGGTTATCCCCCAAAAAAGATTCCACCAGAAACATAATCAAAGGAATCTTATTTAAATACTAGAAATATAATTTTACATTAAGTAAAATTGTGTGACTTGCTTCAGCTGTTTAAAAGTATTTTTATTATAGTTGAAGATTTATATTTTTTTTACTTAAGTGAAGCAGTGAAATATCGTCAAAAATATATAAAAATATCTGGTCTGATTACTTTGATAGACTACTATATTAACCTTATTACTTTGCAGTGTGGGGCAGTTAGAGAACATATTTCATCACAGTAGTACACTTTAACTCATAAGGAATTAGAAAAGTTTTAGGCTATTATTTAGGGAGAGAAATATGATGGTGCATCTAGTGGAAGAAGTTTAGAAGTTTGTTAGTGTTGAAAAATTGTTGTAGTAGAGGGAGGGACTTTTAAAAATAAATAGTTTATAGTAGCCATCAGTGGGAGACTAGGAAGTAGTAGTAAGTAGCCCAGAGGTACTAGTACCAGTAAATTGCTGTAGTAATATTTATAGTGAATGTTTTAGATAGGTAGGCTATGGGTTAGCTATTCACGGGTTACACCTCCGTCACTTAGTCGTGTCGTTGCCACTGTGATGAATGTCCTACGGACGCTGCAGCTGCCCATATTGGTGCCTGGCTGATGACTGATACCCAGTCACTCTGAACGGGGCTTGGAAATAAGATGACAGTGCTAAAGTAGGGAAATAATAAGTAGGGAAAACTTTGCCATCATTAAGATGTCGTCAAATTTACTTTAGAGAAAGGGCAATGTTGCCATTAGCTAGCAAAGTTTTGATTAAATCTTCACCAGTGCTAATTAACAAAGCATTGAGTAGAACATTCATTTGGGCATCAGTCCTCAAGAGAATGTTCAAAACAATATTGTGACAAAATATGCAACCCATGAATATTGTAGTTTGGTTAGTGAGTGTGGGGGTTGTTATTGCAGGTTCGTTTTTTAATGGGTTGTGGTGAGCTGTGTGTCATAATCATTCTCATGTGCTCCCCAATTGCTATAATTTGATTGGTAGACGATATTTCTGTTCCAATATGAATAGCAGAGAGGTAGACTAAGATTTCATACACTATACATTTTTGTGTACTTTTTTGGGAAAGTGTTCAAAGTAGCTTATTTGCGTCAAAAGTCACATTGTTTACAATGAATAGAATGTTGAAAGTCATGGGAGTTTTCAGCAATGGGAGCTTTAGAATGTTGAAGAAAACCCATGAAAGTGCTGTTTTAGGAGGTCAAATAGTTAGATATTTAAAAAAGTATAAATGTGTATAAAAGTATTAAACAATGTTATCAATGACAATTAATTACTGCTGCCTATAACCATACATAATCATGCTGATAGAGGAGAATCCATTTAGTTATCAGTCCCTCAATACTCAAAGTTATCTGTTCGTCTTATTGAATCAAAATGCCTTCCTAATGCACAGGAAGCCCAGGTTGCCTAATCTCGAGCCGAAAGGCCAACAAGCAACAGGATGGAAATGGGTTCTAAAGGAAATGTCATTGGAAATGTCAAGTCATGGGCTTTGTGTGGTCTGGAAGGACGCCATTCACTCTGATATGGCTGAACACTCCGATGCGAGCCACTCGATGCTGCAGTCGAGTGCTACAGTAAGCTAGCTCTTTGGCAGTGGTCTGAGCATGAAAGCGGGGCCTCTGGAGCCCACTGCTCTGAACATCATAACAGACTAATGGTAGAGTGGTTGTGTGGCATTTAGAGAAGAAGAGGCAGGCTCAGGAGAGGTGGGGGAAACAAGCTTTTACTACAGTCAAGTTGGCCTCTCAATGACAATTAACAGAGGGCTGATCTGAAGGAGGCCCGGAGCATCATAGCTGAGTCGGCTGGAGGGGATAGAAACTCACCTCTGTACCCTGAAACATCATCAACGGATAACTGGCTTTTCTAACCTAAGATTTGTTGCTACTTGCTACTTTGCCATGCTAATGGCTGTGATAAATGGTAAAATCCAATAAAATAATTACAATCTTCTTTATCCAATGCATTTTAGTAAAAAATGGACACTAGTGTGTGATAAGGAGACCCAGAGAGATACAGGTGCCAGATGTGATGGTAAGAAGAGATGTGATGGTAAGATTAGTACATGTAGAATGAGTCAGTATTAAAGTTGTGATTTTCATATAGTTCTATCATTCTGGAAAAAAGTTAGGTATAATTAGACAAATTTGAAAAATGAGTGTCATAGGTAAGTTGATAAAGCTTTATCTGAAAATGTCTGGTTCCTCCTCAGTCTCAAGTCTTAAATGGGAAGGATTATTGGAGGGATTTGTGATGTCTGAGAGAGACAAGACAGCCCCGAAAGAGAGACTGAAAAGAGAGGAAGAGAGAGTGAGTCCTTCCTTACCTCGTTAAACTCTGGGTTGAGGGTCTTCTTCTTCACAGCAGTCTTGTGCTTTGACTTTTTGTTTTCATCAGGCTTCAGGTACCTGCAGACAAGACATAAAGCAGTAACCTTCATTGACAGCAAAGGTCTCTCTGCAGTCTACGGTTGTTTGCTGTGGATTCTTGGGTGTGCTGTACACTATAATAGACAGGCAGTCAGGAGATTCCATCCTGGGACACAGAACGTCGAAACGTCTTGCTTCTCTGAGCTCTAAGTAGTCCAGCAGCAATGACTGACTTAAATATAGCAATATCATATTGGACATAACATTTCCAATATTAAAAGGAATGAGAAAAGGTATTTATGAAAATGAATGAGACAGAAAATATGTCTAATTAATACAGCCTGATCAAACTGAATGTTATACCAATTCTACCACCAGAGGTTGCTGTGGCACTATATTTAACCTGATGGTGGGCAGCATACTGAGGCCAGCACTAAGCAAGCTGTTGCTACAGTGACTGACAGTCTATGGGTTGAAAGGTTGATTACCATATTGTATTAACATACAATAGCATGGAGCTGGTGGCTCTAGACTAGGATTGCATCCCAAATGGCAACCCACATTACATATAGTGCACTACTTCATAAAAGCAGTATATAGGGAATAGGGTGCCATTTGGGACACAGACTAGGTCCAACTGAAAGCTCTGATCTCCAGAAATACATTTAAAATGTTCGCAATGCTCCCATAAATAATGGAAGTCATTACAATGACTTCCTACAGCAGCGGTTCTTTTTGTGCTGTGCATGCTGACAATGCACAATGACAGAGTCTGGAGAGCAACAGTCATGGTTAGAATTACAGGAGTGCTGGGCACCACATAACAATCAACACCTCCATTAATGTTTAAGTAAACAAATGCATCATATTTCAAAGTCAGGAACTCCAAATAGATTTTGGGCACCCCAAGAGTCAAAGTGTGATTGAAAAAAAGGGCCTCTACGCCCTTTCAAAAGTAATATATAGATCTCACTTGTGGCAGGAAAGAGAGATTTTCTCTGAACCTTATTACAGACTATAGCAGCCGCTAGCTCTTCAGGCTGAGGAATTCCATTAACTGCTAGAAACCTCATTCGAGTTCAGAGGGAATCCCATTTACAAGGCCCCATGTGAAGAAAACACAGGTCTCTACAATCCAGTCAATTAATTAGCCGATGTACGATTCCCAAAGGGCTGTACGTGGATGTGCTCATGTTCAGGTGATACCTGGATACCTATGGAGGCTGCTCTGTAGGTATTTTATTTTAATCTTGAATAATCTTGTTCCATGGTAATAGTATAGCAAAGAAATGATTACCGCAGTGCATTGCACTGCGATTTTATATAGATATACACTCAGTTGTCAGTTTATTGGGTACACCACACCGTTCATGAAAATGGATCGCTCCTACAGACAATGAGTCATGTGGCCGTGGTTTGCTATATAAAGCAGGCATACAGGCATTAAGGCATTCAGTTACTGTTCGGTTGAACATTAGAATGGACACAACGAGTGACCTAAGCGACTTTGAGTGTGGTATGATCATTGGTGCCAGAGGCACCTGATCCATTGTCTCAGAAACGGCTGCCCACCTGGGCTTATCACGTACGGCAGTGTCTAGGGTTTACCAAGAATGGTGAGACAAACAAAAATCATCCAGTCAGTGGCAACCCTGTGGGCGAAAACGGTTAGTTGATGAACGAGGTCGAAAGAGAATGGCAAGAATCTTGCAAGCTAACAGGCGGGCCACAAAACGGCATCTTGGAACACACAACTTGTTGATCCTTGTCACGGATGGTCTATTGCAGTGGAAGACCACACCGGGTTCCACTCCTATCAGCTAAAAACAAGAAGAAGCAGCTCCAGTTGGCACGTGATCAAAAACAATGGACAATTGAGGAGTGGAAAAACAGTGCCTGGTCCGACGAATCCCGGTTTCTGTTGCGTCATGCTGATGGCGGAGTCAGGATTTGGCGTAAGCAGCATGTGTGATTCAAACCCACGCTAACACTGTAGATGTGTGCTGGAGCATGCGGTATCACCGCTAGACCAGCCAGGTCACACAATTTACAATTTTAGAGCAAAACTATATAATTCAATTAAAAAGTTGAATAGTCAGGGATAATTATAAGAGTTTGCTTTGGGGCTATCAAAGTGATGGAACCATGAACAGGATTAGTTTCCCCAAAATGAAATACAAATATTTCACGTTGTGAAATAATCTCCATATCTCATTGCTCCTGGGTGTCTAATTGATCATTATTTGGGTATTTAGAGCAGCCATTCAAATTATTTCACCGTTGCACAACTTTTCACTTCCTTGTAATCGAGAATCAAAGGGGAGTATGGCTAGTTTGAAGCTTTAATTGTGTGTAGATGTCGAGCTCATTCATTTGAAAACAAAAAATCCTGCAAAGAAGCCAGTCACTCAACACCGTTTGGGCAATACATAGTCAATAAAGCCGGCAGCACAGCCTTGGCATGCCAACGAAGACAAAAGAATGAGTCAGAGGGGATACAGGGGTTTCTATAATCTAAGTTGACACTGAAAATGTAGAAGGCCATTGAGAGAACCAACCCCATCATAAAGTGCCCAAACCCCTTTAACACAGACTATATTAAAGCAGAGTCTTTATTCTCACCAATGTGCAATGTTAAATGCTGGGTGCACTTGTCATACATTCACTCAGCCTGTCAATCAAACGTTTCCTTTGACCACGTGTAACTCTCAGAGGGACCACTGCCCTGTCAACTGGTGTGTGTGTGTGTGTGTGTGTGTGTGTATGTGTGTGTGTGTGTGTGTGTGTGTGTGTGTGTGTGTGTGTGTGTGTGTGTGTGTGTGTGTGTGTGTGTGTGTGTGTGTGTGTGTGTGTGTGTGTGTGTGAGCAAAAGAGCTACAGGCCCAGTACAAAAGCCCAGCTTATCATCAACACAGTGGGTTGGAGCGACTCAGAGTCCGGCAGCCTTCTGAAGCCAGACAGCCATGACATAGACTCGGTGTCGGAGGACAGAAAAATCATTGCAGCACTTCTCTATTCAACAGAGCATACTCCTCCGCTGCATCTAAAATAGCACCCTATTCCCTATGTTGTGTAATAGGGAGACATTTTGGATGCAACCCTCCTTCAAGCCCTCATAAAAGGGAGTCTGTAAATCTATTATCTGGGCTGTGAGTCTTTCAGGATTTGGGGAGTGGTTCTCCATTGCTGGTTGGAATTGTTGTCCTCTCTCTCGATGAGTCTTCCTCCTTTCCCACTTGGCACACACTGGTTGAATCAACATTGTTTCCATGTAATTTCAATGAAATTACATTGAACCATTGTGGAATAGACATTGAATTGAGGTCTGTGCCCAGTGGGTTGTTTTTGTGGAGTTCTTGCCAGTGTAATGTATTGCACTTCCATCATTCAGCGAGATGAAAGAAGTACAGTAATGTTCAGGTGTGATTAAAATAACACCCGTTCATAATTGCAGCCCTCAGGATGGCCTCTTGCGCAGTACATCTCTTTCATGTTGGAGAGTAATCACAGGAGATTCACCGCTGAAATGTTAGCACTGCTACTAGCTGTTTTGTTCCAGGGACTTTATACACCGTGGTGAATTTGGATCTGGCTTTAGTCTGCTAGCAATGATTGCCAGCCCTAGGCTTAGCGAGATCCTTTGGCTATATGTCAAAGTAGATGATCTTATCATTTTCCTCGTGAGTGCAGGGTAATCTGAATTTTTGCATATATTCAAAGAGGTATTGACTGATAGGCGATGTAGAGATGCATCATGTTTTTCAACACTAGGATAAAATGTATTGGTCTAGTACTGTATCAGACAACATTTCCAAATGGAGGGAAATTTTGTTACCCTAATAAAAACAGAAAAGGTAATAAACCAGAGCTTGATTCCATACAGACAGACCTAAGGGATGATGAGCAAACATCAATCCAGTACCACTAGAGGTCTGGAGTGCGTGTGTTTGGGGACGTGTGCTATCTCAAGAATTTGTGACAAACTCACGTTTTGACATAGGGATCTGAGAAGCCGTTGGCATCCATGGCGGCGAGGTGGGCACAGCGGACGATGCCCACCACCAGGCCAGACTTCTGGGAACTGTACTTGAGGGAGATCATGATACGCCCTCGCTCCTCCAGGGACTTGTCATCTGTCTTGTCGATCTGTGGGGTAAGGATTGGGGACACACAGGGGTCAGGGGTCAAAGGAAATGAGCACAGTGAGTAGATAGTGGAGGTGTCATGCTCGATAGCTACATAGTCTTACACACGTCACATTATATACTCTATCCTGTACCACCATAATTATTAAGAACATTTTGATGCAAAGTGGGTCTTCTTGAAGTCCAACAGTTGGATCAACAGTTTAGAAGTTACAATGGTTAATATTCACTTCCACAACCCATTACACGAGGAGACTGGAGGAAGAGACTGAGTGGGATGTACATTGTAACTCTAACAGTTAGGGTTGATGGACAAGTTTTGAGTAAGGGCTTTTTAGATGGGCTTTTTCTCCTAATGCAAATGTCATGGATCAGTTTCGGAATCTAATTGAATGTTGTGACTTGATTTGGAGTTTGATTTTGCAAAGTGAGTATTGCTGTGTGCCTCTTAGACTACACCTATAATCAATCTCCATGCAAGACACTCCAAGTCCATACTTGGCACAAGTGTCTGCACAGCCACAGCGCAACTCTTCGCAGTTACTTTAATACCATGTGCCCATTAGTCTCGATTACATTCCAAACCTAAGATGTGCAAATTTGCCGATTCACTGTCCACCTTATCGGAAATGCACTTTGCCCAGAATTCTGGGCTAATGATGCTAGTTAATTTGCTGTGCAGAAGGAGTCTCTGATGATTCCCGCCCTGCTGTGTGACTACTCTGTCTCGTTTACGTTTGCACTGAGCTTCACAGAGACGCCCTCAAACAGCCTACCGGTTCAAACGGTGAGAGAGCGTGGTGGATGAGCGATGGGGAAAACAACCGTGCAGTGGAGAATTTGAATAGATTAAATGAACTGCTGAAACTGAGAGACTTTCAAGGCCAGCTGAATCATCGTTGGGGGAGAAAAAAAATAACAGCAAGTCAAAACGCAGACCAAAGAGTAAGGGCAATGAATGGAGAGAGAGAGAGAGAGGGAGAGTACACAAAGACAAAGCATGAAGTAGAGAATTGGATGTTGGTAAGGGGGACAGTTAAAATGGAATGCACACTGCATTGTCATATTGTCTGAGGTTCTTATATCTTCTACTGTGGAAATGCCCTGACATATGTCACAATATTCATCATGGAACACACAATATTGTGAATCTAAAGCAAAAGTGTGTTAGTGTTCCTAATAGCACAATGTTTCACAAACATACTGGAAATACCCAAAGTGTTGTATTGCTGAGGTAGAAGAAAGCATCCAGCGTCAACATTGTGACTAACAAGAGACGGCATGAGAACCAACACATTTCTTCTGAGCAGATTGTCACCATCCAAAGTCCAGCACCGTAGAACTGATCCCAGATCAGCTGTAGCAGAGTTCAAGGGGCCACCTCCCCTACTACCCCTGATTCAACCTGACCACTCTCTGATCAATCCTGTCTTGTTGCCCCTGGTTACGCATCTACATCGACATCCTTTGACGGCATTAAGTGGATCAGCACGGCAGCGCAATGATGGAGTGTATTGACTTGCTTTGGTCAACAGCTTTCTCCCCTGATATCCCTCTGTTGTGATTTGTGCTGATCCCTGCAGTATACTACATTGTGCCCCCAAAAACACTGGAGCAGCAAATATGTAATGGACTCTCTTCCCTGCTTGATGGGGAAAAGTGTCTGCCAACCCCAGTTGAATTAATCACGGACAGAAGTCTCAGCTCCAATTTTTGTCGGTGTTGTCTTGAACGGCTATGAATTATTCAGCCCAAATATTGAAGCCGATTTATTCTAATTTCCAGTGTATGGTCAAGGTAAGAACTATGTAGCCTTGGGGGATCTGTTTGTCATGTAGCCGGCACCTTGGTCATTGTCAAACCACATCTTTCAGAGCTAAGCTGAATCAACATTCTGGTAACTTTCCCAAAATTCCTAGGTTTCCCAGAAATCCTGGTTGGAAGATTCTGGAATACCTGCTTATTCCCTCCTGCTTTTGGGAATTTCCAACCAGGATTTCTGAAAAACCTACACATTTTTGGCAAAGTAAGTGACATTTTGCAACCCTAACCTTGATAATGAATCAAATATATCACTTTTGTTAAATTTGTGAACCCAGAACTAAAATCGTGTATAACTGCGTTAGAAACTAGATTAGGTTTTCGGGGGAGACGTTCAGAAAAGACACTAACGTGAGGAGCAGAAGCAGGGCAGTAGCTCCACACCCCTGTCTTTTGAAGGTTTCGGGCTATAGGCCAAATGTCCCCTCCCCTTCTAAATTTTTAAAGATGCACACACCCGCTAAATCGTGATTTGTTCAAATAACAAAGGATAAAAAACCTACATGTAGGAACAACTGTCACTCATTAGTCATCATAACCCACAGTCTTTTGACAGACATTACGATAACATGTATGTTACGTAGTCTGTCCATGAGAGAGTACCCTTGAGTCAAAACTAGATTGTAAAAGACCTGTAGCATTGAATACAGAGGGAACGACAGAGCAACGACAACCATCAACAAACAAGGGCAAATCAAGGAACTGAATGCTATGAGGCCATCTTCACACCAGAAGTGTGTGCTGTTAATGAGAGCCAGACAATGGATACAAGCACACACTAAAGGGAAGGGGAGGGTTTAGCAGTTGGTACTCAGCACACAGAGTGACTGAGGAGGACTGAGACCCTTTCTAAACTACCCTCAGTTGGTACTCTGCACACAGAGTGACTGAGGAGGACTGAGACCCTCTCTAAACTACCCTCAGTTGGTACTCAGCATACCGAGTGACTGAGGAGGACTGAGACCCTCTCTAAACTACCCTCAGTTGGTACTCAGCACACAGAGTGACTAAGAAGGGCTGAAACCCTCTCTAAACTACCCTCAGTTGGTACTCAGCATACAGAGTGACTGAGGAGGACTGAGACCCTCTCTAAATTACCCTCAGTTGGTACTCAGCATACTGTGATTGAGGAGGAATGAGACCCTCTCTAAACTACCCTCAGTTGGTACTCAACACACAGAGTGACTGAGAAGGGCTGAAACCCTCTCTAAACTACCCTCAGTTGGTACTCAGCATACTGTGATTGAGGAGGACTGAGACCCTCTCTAAATTACCCTCAGTTGGTATTCAGCATACTGTGATTGAGGAGGACTGAGACCCTCTCTAAACTACCCTCAGTTGGTACTCAACACACAGAGTGACTGAGAAGGGCTGAAACCCTCTCTAAACTACCCTCAGTTGGTACTCAGCATACCGAGTGACCGAGGAGGACTGAGACCCTCTCTAAACTATCCTCAGTTGGTAGTCAGGATACCGAATGACTGAGAGGACTGAGACCTTGTCTAGCCTACCCTCAGTTGGTACTCAGCACAAAGAGTGACTAAGGAGGACTGAGACTCTCTCTAAACTACCCTCAGTTGGTACTCAGCATACCGAGTGACTGAGGAGGACTGAGACCCTCTCTAAACTATCCTCAGTTGGTAGTCAGGATACCGAGTGACTGAGGAGGACTGAGACCCTCTCTATATTACCCTCAGTTGGTACTCATCATACCGAGTGACTGAGGAGGACTGAGGCCCTCACTAAACTACCCTCAGTTGGTACTCAGCATACAGAGTGACTGAGGAGGACTGAGACCCTCTCTAAATTACCCTCAGTTGGTACTCAGCATACTGTGATTGAGGAGGACTGAGACCCTCTCTAAACTATCCTCCGTTAGTGTTCA
Source organism: Salmo trutta (assembly GCF_901001165.1). Classification (NCBI taxonomy): domain Eukaryota; kingdom Metazoa; phylum Chordata; class Actinopteri; order Salmoniformes; family Salmonidae; genus Salmo; species Salmo trutta. The sequence continues at coordinate 18,108,111 of NC_042975.1, read as the reverse complement.
GGATACCGAGTGAATGAGAGACAGACCTTCTCCAGCCTACCCTCAGTTGGTACTCAGCACACAGAGTGACTGAGGAGGACTGAGACTCTCTCTAAACTACCCTCAGTTGGTACTCAGCACACCGAGTGACTGAGGAGGACTGAGACCATCTCTAAAATACCCTCAGTTGGTACTCAGCACACAGAGTGACTGAGGAGGAAGGACTGAGACCATTTCTAAACTACCTGCATTTGAAACTCAAAATACCGAGCGACTGAGGAGGACTGAGACCCTCTCTAAACTACCCTCAGTTGGAACTCAGCATACAGAGTGACTGAGGAGGACTGAGACCCCCTCTAAACTACCCTCAGTTGGTACTCGGCACACAGAGTGACTGAGGAGGACTAAGTCTGTAATTTTCTGTGATTTTGCTACACAATGTTCCTGTAGATTGTTCTAAACTTGGTCAACAGTAATAGCCTATGCTTTATGTTGATTCCTGCAATGAAAGTATCTGCCTGTCCCGGTTTTGCTATTGGCTGCTGTGTGAACAAGCCACTCTCACTCCCTCTCATTAGACCCAAATCTATGGATTTCACATAACTGGGAATACAGATATGCATCTGTTGGTCAGAGATACCTTAAAAAAAGTAGGGGCTAGTCAGTATCTGGTGTGACCAGATACCGAGATTTACCTGGATTTACAGCCCAAAACCACTCCCTTTTCCCTGGGATAAATAACTGTGAGAAACCGGTAAATGAAAATACATTATGTATATGACAGCATGGCGTGAAATGGAACTCTTAAATTATATGCAATATCTAAATCTGGCTTCTCTACGGCCTCCACATGATGAATCATCAACGCTCAGGGTGGGGACAGACAACCCATCTCAGTATGGCGCGTAGTTCACAATGCATGTAGACCTATCATCTCATCATCATAACTTTTTTTTGTTGTGACAGGAAGGCCTACATTTGCTGCAGCAAAGCCTATGCTACAGTAATATAAAGACCGAATGTGCGTCTAATTTACCCATCTCCATCTGGATTTTGGGGTTCACCTTATTTTTTTATTGTAAAGATTTTTGTATTTTTATTGCATCTGCAGAGTTTTAAAACAGTCTATCACTCAAATATTGTTGCTTTAAATCAGTGCATGCGCAAGCACTCTCTCGCAGTCTCTCTCTCTCTCCATTAACTCCATTCAAATTGCATCCAAAATAGATAATTCTGTTCCAGATTTATATATAGCCCTATATATACTGTAGATGTCCTATCCCACTTCTTTCAGGTAATTAATTCAATGCATTATTGGTCGTATATTTAGATAATTAATGATGGGTTATGCATGTGAAAGCCTTCTGCATCTAATTATATTCCTTTATTATTCATGGGTGCCATTAGAATGATGAAGATAAGGACAACAAAAGAGGAGATACTCTAGGAGAAATATTATGAAAGGTACACTACAGGTCAAAAGTTTTAGAACACCTACTCATTCAAGGATTTTTCTTAATTTGGACTATTTTCTACATTGTAGAATAATAGTAAAGACAGCAAAACTATGAAATAACACATGGAATCTTGTAGTAACCAAAAAAGTGTTAAACAAATCAAAATATAGTTTATATTTGAGATTCTTCAAATAGCCTTAATGACAGCTTAGCACACTCTTGGCATACTCTCAACCAGCTTCACCTGGAATAGGACAACTTTCCACCGGTCTAATGTCCATTGCTTGTGTTTCTTGGCCCAAGCCAGTCTCTTCTTCTTATTGGTGTCCTTCAGTAGTGGTTTCTTTGAGGCAATTCGACCATGAAGGCCTGATTAACACAGTCTCCTCTGAACAGTTGATGTTGAGATGTATCTGTTACTTGAACTCTGTGAAGCATTTAGTTGGGCTGCAATTTCTGAGGCTGGTAACTCTAATGAACGTATCCTCTGCAGCAGAGGTAACTCTGTTCCTGTGGCGGTCATCATGAGAGCCAGTTTCATCATAGCGCTTGATGTTTTTTGCGACTGCACTTGAAGAAACTTTCAAAGTTCTTAAACTTTTCCCTATTGACTGACCTTCATGTCTTAAAGTAATGATGGACTGTCATTTCTCTTTGCTTATTTCAGCTGTTCTTGCCATAATATGGGCTTGGTCTTTTACCAAATAGGGCTATCTCCTGTATACCCACCCTACCTTGTCACGACACAACTGATTGGCTCAAACGCATTAAGAAGGAAAGAAATTCCACAAATGAACTTTTATGAAGGCACACCTGTTAATTGAAATGCATTCCAGGTGACTACCTCATGAAGCAGGTTGAGATAATGCCAAGAGTGTGCAAAGCTGTCATCAAGGCAAAGGGTGGCTATTTGAAGAACTTCAAATATAACATTTATTTTGATTTGTTTAACACTTTTTTGGTTACTACATGATTCCATATGTGTTATTTCATAGTTTTGATGTCTTCACTATTATTCCATTATGTAGAAAATAGTAAAATAAAGAAAAACCCTGGAATGAGTAGGTGTGTCCAAACGTTTGACAGGTACTGTATAATGACTTTTTTTAGAAGACGGAAAAAAAACGCAGCTCAGTCCGGCTTTCAAGTAGGTCTTGGAAGTTGTAATAGCAGAATGCTCAAGGTGCAATTTCAAAATTGGGTAGTGCATCTTCAGTTTTCCTGTTGTAAAGCAGCTATTTATAACTTGTCAGAAAGTTCCAGATCAACTAGCCCATGTCAGATAATATTTTTTCGATTTTGTAGTAATTATAAAAAAATTAAGAAAAACCTTTGAATGAGTAGGTGCTCTAAAACTTTTGACCGGTAGTGTATATATGCGTCAGCCTACTAATTATACAAATAGGCCCTATTATATATTTCAAAATTAAAATCTAATTCGCTAGCCTATACTAGCAACTGTGTAGGTCACATGTGCTCCACCAGAGTCACATGTTCTCTCCCTGCTTCATCATGGTTTGAACAGTGTGTGTAATTCCAGTCCATATGATACAGTATAATAAAATACAGTACAGTAATACAGTTCACACTGAAAAAGATTAGCCTACTGGAGCTAGTTTAATTTATTTACCCAAGAGAGCATATAGCTAGCTAGATCTATGGACTTTTGTGTTTGTCTGTCGTGCGTAATGTGCAGTAGACTATATCATATATGTATTGGATAACGGCACAATCATTTGGGCTTTTTTGAGCTTAGGCTCATTAAATGTCTTTAATGTAGGGCTTATAAAATGTATGGCTCATCTGGCTCAGGGAGCATCAGGCTTGAATTTCGATCAAAACTATAATCAAATCCAGACATAAGCATATTTATATGCTTTGTAATGCTTTTGAATGACACTTCTGGTTTTGGAGGGAAATACCGGGTTACCAGGGAGAACATTTATTTATTCTCGGGATGGAACATTTGTAAAATACCGTGAAAATACTCAACCCTAGTGACCACCATTTGCCTCATGCAGAGCGACACATTTCCTTCGCATAGAGTTGATCAGGCTGTTGATTATGGCCTGTGGAATGTTGTCCCACTCCTCTTCAATGGCTGTGTGAAGTTGCTGGATATTGGTGTGAACTGGAACACGTTGTCTTACATGTCGATCCAGAGCATCCCAAACATGCTCAATGGGTGACATGTCTAGTGAGTATGCAGGCCATGGAAGAACTGGGACATTTTCAGCTTCCAAGAATTGTGTACAGATCCTTGCGACATGGAGCTGCGCATTATCATGCTGAAACATGAGGAGATGGTGGCGAATGAATGGCACGACAATGGGCCTCAGGATCTCGTCACGGTATCTCTGTACATTCAAATTTCCATTGATTAAATACAATTGTGTTTGTTGTCTGTAGCTTATGCCTGCCCATACCATAACCCAACCGCCACCATGGGGCACTCTGTTCACAACGTTGACATCAGCAAACCACTCACCCACACAACGCCATACGCGCTGTCTGCCATCTCACCGGTACAGTTGAAACCGGGATTCACCCGTGAAGGGCACACTTCTCCAGCATGCCAGTGGCCATCGAAAGTGATAATTTGCCCACTGAAGTCAGTTATGACGCCGAACTGCAGTCAGGTTAAGATCCTAGTGAGGACCACTAGCATGCAGGTGAGCTTCACTGAGATGGTTTCTGACAGTTTGTGCAGAAATTCTTCGGTTGTGCAAACCCACAGTTTCATCAGCTGTCCAGGTGGCTGGTCTCAGACGTGGTAGAGAAATGAACATTCAATTCTCTAGCAACAGCTCTGGTGGTCATTCCTGCAGTTAGCATGCCAATTGCACACTCCCTCAAAACTTGAGACATCTGTGGCATTGTGTTGTGTGACAAAACTGCACATTTTAGAGTGGCCTTTTATTGTCCCCAGCACAAGGTGCAACTGTGTAATGATCATGCTGTTTAATCAGCTTCTTGATATGCCATACCTGTCAGGTGGATGGATTATCTTGGCAAAGGAGAAATGCTCACTTAACCTGTTTAGGATAGGGGGCAGTATTTTCACGACCGGATGAAAAAACGTACCTGATTTAAATTGGTTACTACTCTTGCCCAGAAACGAGAATATGCATATTATTAGTAGATTTGGATAGAAAACACTCAAAGTTTCTAAAACTGTTTGAATGGTGTCTGTGAGTATAACATAACTCATATGGCAGGCAAAAACCTGAGAAAATCCCAAGCAGGAAGTGGAAAGTCTGAGAATTGTAGTTCTTCTTTTGATTCTCTATCGAAACTACAGTATCTGTGGGGTTACGTTGCACTTTCTAAGGCTTCCATTGGCTGTCTAAAGCCTTCAGAATTCTGATTGAGCCTTCTCCTGTCTCTGGGCAGAGTATAGTAGCTCAGTTTCTGAGTGGTCTGCCTGAGGACAAAGGGATTGGATATGCGCGTTCCCGTGAGCACGCTGTTTTTTCTTTTCCTCCTTGAATGAATACACTATTGTCCGGTTGGAATATTATCGCAATTTTACGATAAAAATACCATAAAAATTGATTTTAAACAGAGTTTGACATGCTTCTAAGTACAGTAATGGAACATTTTGAATTTTTGTGTCTCGAAATGCGCTCGCGCGTTACCCTTTAGATAGTGACCTGAATGCATGAACAAAACGGAGGTATTTGGACATAAATATGGATTATTTGGAACAAAAACAACATTTCTTGTGGAAGTAGCAGTCCTGGGAGTGCATTCGGACGAAGATCAGCAAAGGTAATACAATATTTCTAATACTAATTCTGAGTTTATGTTGCCCGAACTTGGCGGGTGTCTGAATAGCTCGCTGTGATGGCTGAGCTATGTACTCAGAATATTGAAAAATGTGCTTTCGCCGAAAAGCTATTTTAAAATCTGACACAGCGATTGCATAAAGGAGTTCTGTATCTATAATTCTTAAAATAATTGTTATGTATTTTGTCAACGTTTATGATGAGTATTTTTGTAAATTCCTTGGAAGTTTTTGGTGGGAATACATTTTCTGAACATCACGCGCCAATGTAAAAAGCTGTTTTTGGATATAAATATGAACTTGATTGAACAAAACATGCATGTATTGTATAACATAATGTCCTAGGAGTGTCATCTGATGAAGATCATCAAAGGTTAGTGCTTCATTTAGCTGTGTTTGGGGTTTTATTGACATATATGCTTGCTTGGAAAATGGCTGTGTGGTTATTTTGGTCTATGTACTCTCCTAACATAATCTAATGTTTTGCTTTCGCTGTAAAGCCTTTTTGAAATCAGACAATGTGGTTAGATTAATGAGAGTCTTATCTTTAAAATGGTGTAAAATAGTTGATTGTTTGAGAAAATTGAATTGTGGTATTTTAGTTGTTTTTGTATTTCGCGCCATGCGATTCCATTGGCTGTTGGCTAGGCGTTCCGCTGGCGGAACGGCGGAACGCCTGTCCACAACAGGTTGTTTAAAGGGATTTAATCAAATTTGTGCACACAATTTGAGAAATAATGTTTTTGTGCATATGGAACATTTCTGGGATCTTTCATTTCAGCTCATGAAACATGGGACCAACACTTTACATTTTGCGTTCATAATTTTGTTCAGCATTTATAAAAAAGAACGCGACGCGTAACTGAGTGGCATTTCAAAATATTGCATGATATATGGATATTGCATGTCAATATTGCAATTTCAATGTGAATTCGATTAATTGTGCAACCCTAAATGAGACCCTCTCTAAACTATCCCCTGCTGAGGTGCTTTGCATTGCTACAAAGCAGCTGAATACAGGTGGTAGGCTGGCTGCAAGAGCCCAGCTGGTCTGCACACACACACACTCACACACTGACAAACAAAAACAGTGACGTACACACACAAGCATGCACGCACACGCTCACACACACATAGTAGAAGCTGTGGTAGCGGAGGTGACAGCCAGAAGAAAGCTCTAGACATAGGTGCTTCTTAATTAAACAAAAAAGGGAAGAGTCTAATTGAGGAATGAGAAGAGTGAGTGAGTGAGTGAGTGAGTGAGTGAGTGAGTGAGTGAGTGAGTGTGTGTGTGTGTGTGTGTGTGTGTGTGTGTGTGTGTGTGTGTGTGTGTGTATGAGCCTGTATGTGCGTCAGCAGCACATAGCTCAGTAATCCACAGGCTGCCCATTGGAAAGCCAGAGAAAAAGACAGTGCTGTTCAGTCAAAGGCTGGACTAAGCCTTCTCTGAGTATTCAGAGCAGATTGTGTCGTTGACGGTAAGAGAAAAGTATTTCTGTGAGCGCCGCTAAACCAGATGAAATTAGGAGATCTTACCGACACGCTTGGATAAAAGAGTGAATATTAAGAAAGGGCTCTGAATAGCTATCAATATCTACCCTATCAATCAGCTCATTCGTAAAAAGTAAAGCTCCCAAACTAAGGTTCTTGGAAACAGCAACCCACATTTTCAGAAAGTTTAGAGAATCAAATTTTGCAGCTCAACGAAAGATCGATTTAGTAGATCTCAAGTTCAATTGAAATTGAAGGTGGAGCTATTGTATGTGAAAGAAGCTTGTCCATATTTGACTAGCAACAGTAGCGTAAAATAACCACACAAGAGCTATTTTGATGACAACAACATCCTCCAGTGCACTAAGTAAGTAGCACTTGTGAGTAAATCATATGCCTCCTGCATCCATGCTCAGTCCTTGGTAAATATAATTGCTTGTTCTATGGATTATGAGAGACCGTCATTCTCTCTGGTCTTTAATGCTGTTAACCTGCTTAATTAATTCAAGGAGAGAGGCAGTGTTGAACAGACCCCTCAGTAAGTGGCGTTTCATTGAAATTACTGTGGTTGTTTCATGAAGTTAAGGATTTGGGCTGTATGTGAGATGTTTCAAGGCTCATTGTTTATTAATAACAGGAGACATACAGTATTGATGTCTTTCAACACTAGGTAAGATTTCTATTTAGGCAAATTATCTGTACATACAGAACATAACATTTACATGTCAAGGTTTGTAATTTAGCAGTTTTGACCAAATAACCAATTTACCTTAGGAAATGCTTACATTTGGATTCAAAGGGGAGGATGAAAAAGGCAAATTGGAGATAACTTACAGGTAGCTGTTTCTCCAAGCAGTTGTAGAAGTTCTTGGTCTGGTTGGGCTTGAGTTTCTTGAGAGGGATGCGTGTCTCTCCGATGAACTCATTGTGGCGGAACTTGTCCTCATCACACACTGAAATCCTGAACGTACAGAACAAGAGAGAGAGGAAAGAGTAAATGAGAGAGAGAGAGATGAGTATATTAAGGGTCAGATTTTGGCATGGGAGGATAAGAAGCATTCAGCCATATTCAGATCAATCAAAAGATACAAAGCAGCTATAAGAGAGAGAAAATCAGAAGAGGGCAGAAGAGCGATAGGAGGAGGAAAAATGGGGAGACATTGAAAAAGAGTCAGCAGCAGTAGAGTTGAAGTGACTGTGGGCTGCTATTTAATCAAACCCAGTATCCAGGTTTCCCGGCCGTTTTGCCTAGATCAGTAGCGATAAAAGGAATTTCAAGAATTAGCCATCCCTGGGAGTGAGTGAGGTATTTTATACTTCTGTGTGTCAGGAATGATGTAAGGCAATATGGTAGTTTCTGCAGAGAACTTTGTAAATGAACAGACGACAATGATGTGTTTGTCGCGTTGCCAGTGACAGCCAGCACACTTCTTATGACTGAATAGAGCCATATTCTCATAGAAATAGATGAATAGAACAGGGTTGGAAGCTCTTACCATGGCAATTTGACTGGTAAACCTGTGATGCAAATTTTCCATGGTATATGGGAATGTTCTATCAACTGATGCGGGATTGCCATGGTAATGTAGAATGTTCATTCAAATGATGCTAACTGATGTGGCTCATGCAATGAAATTTATCTTGTGTAATGTCAGTTGAGTTGACTCAACCAATCACAGTACAGATAGAAGGGTACACTTCCAACTTTTACTTCCTGGTATGGGTCTAGGTTGAAGATGGGAAGGTTAGGACAACGGGATTCTAATATCCCATAACTCTTTACAACAATGGGACCAATATTTGTGACAACATTGTCTTAACCTGTATAATTTTGACCTAGGCAAGGGTACACTCAAAATGGCTGCAGTCCACCCATTATGCCATCATTGACTTGAATGGAGACCCCCTTTCTATTAATTCTATTTTTATACCTATTCCTCCTCTCTGAGACTACTGGAGATATTTCAGTGTTAAGTTGATCCTTGTTTTCTCATGTACAGGTAACCGCTAAAATAAAGGAAACACCAACATAAAGTGTCTAAATAGGGCGTTGGGTTGGGTTGAGATCTGGTGACTGAGACGGCCATGTCATACAGTTGACATAGTTTTCATGCCCTGTGGATGGGGCCATTGTCATCTTGGAAGAGACCACTCCCATCAGGATAGAAATGCTTCACCATAGGTTGAAGGTAATCACTTAGAATGGCTGTGTATTTATTGGTGTTTACCTTGCCCTCTATGTGGTTGAGTGGACCTAAACCATGCCAGGAAAATGCACCCCATACCACAACAGAGCTGTCAGAATGAAGGTTACGTATGTATCCACGGTTATGTGAGCTATATGGATCACTCCAATATATTGGTATCCCTCCGTGGTGGAGGGATACATCCGAGGTGAGGATTTACAGATTTACTCCCGTGTACACCAGTGACACGGCTGGGGTCCGCCCCTATATATAGACCCCATGGCCACGACACACGTTCTCTACATCATCTTTTAGGCCCCTCTAGCACCGTAGAGGATTTGAGTGATCCATATAGCTCACATAACCATGGTTACATACGTAACCTTCGTTATGTTTCACTATATTGGATCACTCCAATATATTGGTATAGCCGTACCAGATTTAGTCGGTGCTAGAGGGACCTGGCCAGCAAATGTGGAAAGGGGGTCCTGGCACAGTCCCCGGAAGGGGAGGCAATGCCCAGTACTGCTGAACCAACCGCAGAGGGAGGTGCCACATTTTCCTGATAGTACCTTGCAAAGGTGCAAGCGGAAGCCAAGTAGAGCCAAGGACGCAGCCACACCTCGTGTTGAATGTGCTACTACAGATCCCAGCACTGGCCTGCCAGCCAGGTGGTATGCTGTCGTAATCATGTCCACGATCCAGTGAGAGAGCCTCTGCTTTGATAACCCAGCCCCCAGGACTCTCTCATCATAGCAGATAAAGAGCTGGTCCGTTGTTCTCACTGACCGTGTCTGCTCCACATAGGCAGCCAGTGCCCACACAGGGCACAGCATGCCGGAGGGAGGCCCAGACTCCCCCGCCACTGCCGGGGTGTCGTAAGCAGACAGGATAAAAGGTATGTTCACATGCTTGTCTGACAGAACCTTCGGGAAGAATGAAGGGTTGGGACGGAGAGATATACTCCTCCCACCGGGGTCCATCCGGTAGCACTCAGAACTTACCGAAAGAGCATGGAGCTCATCCACCCTCTTCATGGAAGTAATCGCTAAGAAAGCCACGTTCAAAGAGAGGTGTTTCAGGGAGGTAGACTCCAACGGTTCGTAAGACGGCTTTGCCAAAGGAGCCAAGACCAGAACCAGAGCCCAGCCCGCCATTGAGCGGGTCCTAGCTGGATGCAGGAAACGAACCCCCTTCATAAACCTGGAGACCAAGGGATGGTGCAACACTGGCATGTCTATCCATCCCACATGGCAAGCAGATATATTGGCCAAATACCCTCTCAGCGTAGAGGCTGCCAAGCCCTCATCCAAGTGAGACTGCAGGTATTGGAGGATACTGCACCCTGCGTGACTCAATACCAGGGCACCAAGAGCAGAACAACCACCAGCGCAACTGGTATGCAGCAGTTGTAGTCAGTGCCATTGCGCTCTACATGGTGTTCATTACGCCCTCCTGTAGTCCTAACATGGACCATTGGTGCCATTCTTTGCCCAAGCCCACAGACTGAGGTGGTGCGGTCTCGGATGCCACAGAGTTCCCCCGGCCCGAGACAGCAGGTCGAGTCTCAGGGGCAGATGCTCCGCCATCCTCGTCCTGTCCAGCACAGCCTGTATCAGGGGAAAAGGGGGGAATGCGTAAAGCTCCAGCCCTGGCCAATCGTGAGCCAGAGCATCCAAGCCCAGAGTCCCTGGTGGCTCCGACATGGAGTACTACAGGGGGAAATGTGCATTGTCCAGGGAGGCAAACAGGTCCACCTGCGCCCTCCCGAACTTGTCCCACAGGTGCTGCACCACCTGGGGATGTAGGCTCCAGTCCCAAGGTGGCTAGCCCTCCCTCGAGAGCATATCCGCTGCCACATTCAGGATGACATCCCTGAGCCCAGAGAAGGAGCTCCCGTGCCATAAGATGGAGGCGGTTGATGTAAGCCACCACTGTGGTGTTGTCCGTTCTCACCAGGACATGTCTTCCCTTCAGATGTGGAAGGAAAGAGTACAGCTCGGAGTTCTAGTGTATTGATGTGCCTGCCGCTGCAAGGGGGTAGCCAACAGCTGCTGGCCGATCTGCCCTTGGTCACACCCCCCCAGACGATCTGGGAGGAGTCTGTGCTGACCAGCTCCCGGCGGCACATCCTCAGCATCTCCACCCCACCTGAGAGAAAGGAGTGACAGAGCCACTTCAACAATGCCCTGAGGCACTGTGTGGTCACCCGCAGCTGGCGGTAATGGTGGCGTTTCAGGTGCAGCCAGTGGGAGTTGAACCACCGTTGAAGAGGCCGGAGATGGAGCAGGCCCAGGGGAATCAGCAACAAGGCTGCCATCAGCAAGCCCAACAGGCGTTGGCAGGTCAGGGCGGATACCATCTGCCCATGCCGAAAGTGTTTGAGGCAAGATAAGATCACCTGAACCCTTCTGGTGGGCAGGCATGCTCTCATGAGGACTGAGTCCAATTCCATGCCAATGAAGGCCACCCTCTGGGTGGACGTCAGATGACTCTTCTTGTCATTGACAGTAATGCCAAGCCCGCCGATATGGGTCAAGTGCATGTCTCTGACAGGACCTGGGTCCTGGTTGGGGCACAAATCAGCTAATCTTCTAGGTAATTGAGGGTCCGCAATCCTCGGGGCGTTAGAGGTGCCAGGACAGCGTCCATGCACTTTGTGAAAGTGCTGGCTGCCAAGGAGAGGCCAAAGGGAAGAACCATGAATTCATAAGCCGCCTCTTCGAAAGCGAATCGGAGGTACTGCCAATGAGCTGGGTGAACAGGAACATGGAAGTACGCATCCCTCAGGTCCAGCTTCACAAACCACTGGTCCCTGGACATAGCCTACAACACGTGGGCTGGGGACAGCATGTGTAACCTCAGTACCTTCAAGTACCCATTGAGGTTGCAGAGGTCCAGAATTGTTCGAAACCCTCTGTCTCTTTTTGGGACAACAAAATAAGTGGAGTAGAACCCACCTAGCCGTTCTGATGTCTCAATCCTGTGGATGGCACCCTTGTCCAGGAGTGAGGAGATCTCCAGCCGCAGGGTTTCCAGGGGGTCGGCCACCGTGGTGACACAAAGGCCCCTGAAGGATGGGGGCCAGCACCGGAATTGGAGTAGGTACCCCTCGAGCATTATGGACAACACCCAGGGGGACTCCACACCCTCCTCTCACATTGCCCACATTGCCCTTAGCCGAGGCCGGGGAAGGGTGTGTCAGGAGTCCTGCCGTGGCCCGCCTCTCCTCTGGCACCCCGAGCGCATGGATCCCCCAGGCACGTCCCTATGGTGGTGACGGTTGACAGTTTATTGCTCCAACGCATGCTGTATCCCTCCCAGCTGTCGTTCCTCAGCACGAGGCGATGGGGCAGGAGAGGGACCCCACCGTTGCTCGGGTGCAGGTGGGTGACGACGGTCCATCTGCCTTGGACCCGGGGCCTGAGGAGGCGGCATGAACCATCCCAGGGTCTCTCGGTCCCTACGAACCTTATCGGTCAGGTCCAGAACGCCATCAACCCCTGGGTCAAATGTCAGCCCTGGGGTGATGGGGAGAGTGGCACATGTGCTCTGGAGAGCAGCTGGCAGACGGGATTGGGCCAGCCAGAGATGACGCCAGGAGGTAACCACCAGCGCCATGGCCCGTCCGTTGGCGCGGGCCACATCCCTCTGGATCAGGGAAAGCAGGCGAGACACCTCCACTGCTTTCCGGAGGACCTCCTCTGTGCCTTCCAGCAGTTGGGGCAAAAGAGTCTGCAGGTAGGCCTGCAGCAGCATGGCCGCGTTGGTAAGAGAGCAGAGGGACCCATATGTGGCTTTCAAGTCCGCATCAAAGACTCTGGGGCTCCCGGATTCAGTCGCGGGTTCCACCCTATAATCTCCCGGTCCGGGAGGACCATTGCAGCTATCATGGTGTCCATGGTCGGGTACTCCTGGAGGCCGAGTGACTCTGCGCCTGCAACATAACTGCATGGTCCAGTCTCTGCTGTGAGTCGGAAGCACCCTCTGGCAGAGGCCCAGCTCTCCTGCAAGGCCTCGCGGAACTCAGACGAGATGGGGACAGATGGAGAGTCATCACTGTCCACCAGTTTGATGTCCAGTGCAGTGGCTACCCGAGTGAGTAGACTTCTCATAGCCTCTCGAGCCGCTGGTGGCGATGAAGCCCCGCTGCCGGCTTCTGATGGCCTGTCAGCCTGGTAGCCCGCTCACGGTGGTGAACAGTGTTCTGAGAACACCACACAAAACAGGCATCCTGTAGGGCGCTCCACCGCCCTCTCCGCATGGCTCAAACCCAGGCAATGCATACAAGAGTTATGTGGATCCCCAGGGGGGATGCCACCATCAAACCTGTCACAAAGGGAAGCCATAAGCTCAGCCAAGCCAACAAGGCCACAGAGCAGGGGTTCAACGACCTTGGGAGAGCTTATGTTGTGACCCGCTTGGAGGAATAGGAACCCGGTGAGGGATAAATTACATAGTAGCTCTGGAAAAAAAGGGGAAGACACGTGTGGGAAAAACAGGCTGACAAAAAAACAGCAACCAGGTAATGGATTTGATATATTTGGTTTTTGGTTTACGCCAACTGCAATATTACCTAGTCGGTTTAATATCCAAGCAGTAAAAACAGCACCATATGATGGAGTAACTCCGTTAAGGAACTCCAAAGTTGATGCCTCAACGTAGTGGAAAGCCCACTACGATACTCTTACACTCTGTAGGGGAAAGAACAAGAAACAAAAAACATGCAGGGTAATTAGCAGCCTAGGGAGCGGGGAGCAGCATGTTTAAGTAACTCACAACACACATAGGACAAGCCAGTCGGCAAGTTGTGTAAGGTAAATTACAACAAGAGCCACCCTACTAATGGATGCACACGGAGTCATAGTGTAACGCTAACGAAACACAAGTACGACAAACCACGGGCGGAAGATACAGATCAACCGCGTGCAGCGAGTGGAGCACTCAAGAGGAGGGGCTGGCCATGTGGCCAGCTGCAAACAGCCAGTGAGTATACTTCCATGCAAGATATTACACTTACCAGTGACTTACCAAGCAAACTTCAGAAAGTCTGTACCACAAACCATACAGACGTCCACTGAGAAAATTAAAGAGAACATGTGTCGCGGCCATGGGGTCTATATATAGGGGCGGACCAGCCGTGACACAGGTGCACACGGGAGTACATCTGTAAGTCCTCACCTCGGATGTATCCCTCCGCCGCGGAGTGATACCAATATATTGGAATGATCCAATTTAGTGAAACATAACCCTCATTTACTCAAGTGTTTCCTTTATTTTGGCAGTTACCTGTAGCATTTGAAACCTCACAGGCCAAGTAGTTCTGTGTGGCCCAGTTGGTAAAAGTGTAGTGCTTGCAATGCCATGGTTGTGGGTTTAACAAACAAAAATGTATGCACTCGCTGTACTGTAAGTCCATTTGGATAAAAGAGTTTTCTAAGTAATAAGTATTTTATTTCTGCTGAAATAAAATAAAATTGTGATATGTGTCAATAACACTTCATGAACCGCCTGCCTTTTTGCCTTTAAAACAATTATGCACATATACAGGCAGTTATAGGAGACCATGATGATGTGTTATGAATGGTTATAGCAAGTTATATAATGCACTGAGCATAAAAACAGGGACTATACAGCTTGTACATGGAAAGTGTTAGAGATTGTTCTTTCATCCTCTTCTCAGCGAGCCCCTCTCCACCTCCCATAACACCTTGAGGGCTCGCTAATTATCTGGAACGATTCTGTCCTCCTTTTGAGCACTTCATTCAGTTGCAAATTAAAATCAATACAATCCCCAGTATGACCGCAGGAGCTCTCAAAAGGTTCCTGTTCCAGCATGTTCTCAACATTGTGTGTATAAGAACAGTGCTTATGCGAGCACACTCATCCAATGTTCTCATTTGTGCGCTGTACAGTACATCTATTTACATTGAGCTTATACAGTGTGAAATTAGTTTCCTTGTCTGTGTGTGTAATTGACTGACATGTGGGGGGAAAACATGAGCCTTTGTACAACAAATGATAATTACATTTCACTCATGAGGGGCATATCTAAATCGCAGCAGCAATATTGGAAACTCCACTGAGCAGTCACCAATTTATCCTATGGACAGGTGGTGGTACAGATTAAAACCTACAGTATATATATATTTAGAGAGGACATGTATCTGCTGTCAGTGTAACGCACTTGGGGTTCTTTCTCATCTTCTGTTGTTACTGTTGAATTAAACGGGTGGCAAACGCACGGTTATGAAATGAATAGAACATCTGAATTGGACGAGGGTGCAGAGACATTAGTTTTGTGGCTTTTCCAGAGGAATGAGGACATATTCTTTCCTTTTAAATCTAGTCTCCCCTGCAAAAAAAATCTAATTTAACTCAGAGAGAATGTTCTCATTACAGACGCCAGAAAACGTGAGGCGGCATTTGCCACAGCACTTTTCAATTTAGTTTAATAAAATATATCAATGCAAAGTGCTGTTTTTTTACCGATTTTCCTCATGATTTGTCAACTCGTGTACAATTTCTCTGTCCTTCACATTGGAGTGCTGCTGCAGGCTATTTGCGTGTCTTGACAGATCAGATTCACAAAAAAAGCAGGTCGCGCGGGTCGGTGTGCTCTCCACTTTCCTCTGGTATTTATCGATCTCCGCATCCCCATGGAAATCGAATTAGCATGATAAAAATCCCCATCCAAATCTGTCTGTTTAAGCTAGAAATACATGTTTTTTTTGTTGCATGGGCTGCGTCTCAATCCACCGCATCCTCCAATGTTGGTCTTCCGCATCTGCGGTGGACCAGGAGAAAAGTCGGTCTTCTCATGAAAATGTATGTAGCGTCGGAACGGTTTGGCATAAAAAACTCAGTTATGCTCTACGATCCCCACAAGCCCCCTTAGACCTTAGGGGGCTTTAGCAAGCGTGACAACACATCACACCTGACAGACGCAAGCAAAAACTCTTCCATACAGTGCATTCGGAAAATATTCACTTGACTTTTTCCACATTGAGTTACATTACGGCCTTATTCTAAAATTGATTGAATATTTTTTTCCCCCATCAATCTACACACAATACCCAATAATGACAAAGCGAAGACAGGTTTAGACATTTTTGCAAGTAAAACATTTAATAAAATAACAGAAATACCTTATTTACATAAGTACTCAGACCCTTTGCTATGAGACTTCGAAATTGAGCTCAGGTGCATCCTGTTTCTATTGATCATCCTTGAGATGTTTCTACAACTTGATTGGAGTCCACCTGTGGTAAATTCAATTGATTGGACATGATTTAGAAAGGCACACACCTGTCTATATAAGGTCCCACAGTTGACAGTGCATGTCAGAGCAAAAACCGAGGCATTAGGCCGAAGGGCTCTGAGATAGGATTGCGTCATGGCACAGATTTGGGGAAGGGTACCTAAACATTTCTACAGCATTGAAGGTCCCAAAGAACAAAGTGGCCTCCATCATTCTTAAATGGAAGAAGTTTGGAACCATAAAGACTCTTCCTAGAGCTGGCTGCCCAGCCAAACTGAGCAATCGGGGGTGAAGGGCCTTGGTCAAGGAGGTGACCAAGAACCCAATGCTCACTCTGACAGAGCTCCAGAGTTCCTAGGAGAATCTTCCAGAAGGACAACCATCTCTGCAGCGCTCTACCAATGCAGAGCTCCACCAATCAGACCTTCATGGTAGAGAAGCCACTCCTCAGTAAAAGGCACATGACAGCCCGCTTGGAGTTTGCCAAAAGGCACCTAAAGAACATTCAGACCATGAGAAACAAAATTATCTGGTCTGATGAAACCAAGATTGATGTCTTTGGCCTGAATGTCAAGCGTCACGTCTGGAGGAAACCTGGCACCATCAATACAGTGAAGCAAGGTGTTGGCAGCATCATGCTATGGGGATGTTTTTCTGCGGCAGGGACTGGGAGACTAGCCAGGATCAAGGGAAAGATGAACTGAGAAAAGTACAGAGAGATCCTTGATGAAAACCTGCTCCAGAGCGCTCAGGACTTCAGGCTGGGGCAAAGGTTCACCTTCCAACAGGACAAATACCATAAGCACAAAGCCAAGACAACGCAGGAGTGGCTTCGGGACAAGTCTCAATGTCCTTGAGTGGCCCAGCCAGACCCCGGACTTGAACCCAATCGAACATCTCTGGAGAGACCTGAAAATAGCTGTGCAGCGACGCTCCCCATCCAACTTGACAGAGCTTGAGAGGATCTGCAATGAAGAATGTGAGAAACTCCCCAAATACAGGTGTGCCAAGCTTGTAGTGTCATACCCAAGAAGACTCGAGGCTGTAATCGCTGCCATAGGTGCTTCAACAAAGTACTGAGTAAAGGGTCTGAATAGTTACTTTTTTAAACAATATCCAAAAACCTGTTTTTGCTTTGTCATTATGGGGTATTGCGTGTAGATTGATGAGGGGAAAAAAATGTCATGAATTTTAAAATAAGGCTGTAACGTAACATAATGTGGAAACAGTCAAGGGGTTTGTCACGTCCTGACCAGCAGAAGGCGTAATGGTGTTAGTTTTGGTCAGGATGTGGCAGGGGGTTTGTGTGTGTTTAATGTTGTGTGGGTGATTGGACTCCCAATTGAAGGCAGGTGTGTTGAGTTGCCTTTGATTGGGAGTCCTATATAGTAGTGTGTGTTTTTCTTTGGGGTTGTGGGTAGTTGTTTTTGCACTGCGTTTGTATAGCCTGTAAAACTGTTGCTGTCTTGCTTATTGTTTTTCCGGTGGATGCTTTACTTTAAGAAAAAATTAATATATGAGTATCCACATTCCCGCTGCACCTTGGTCCATTTTTGAAGACAGTTGTTACAGAACTACCCACCACCAAAGGACCAAGCAGCGGACGAACGAGGAGGAAGGATGGACCTGGGAGGACAAGTTAAGGGAGCTAAGGGAACCCGAGAGGCAGCCCCAATAAAATTTTTTGGGGGGGCACAAGGGCTGTTTGACGGGGCGAGAAGGGAGCCCCAGGCCAGCTCCACGCACTAGCCCTGAGGTGCGTGTCTCCAGGCTGGCACGTCCAGTACCAGCCCCACGCATCAGGCGTCTATTGCGTCAGCCCAGCCTCGCCAGTCAAGAGTCGCCAGAGCTGCCCGCCAGTCAAGAGTCACCAGGAGCTGCCAGAGTGGCCCGACTGCCCGGGTCTGCCAGAGTGGCCCGACTGCCCGGGTCTGCCAGAGTGGCCCGACTGCCCGGGTCTGCCAGAGTGGCCCGACTGCCCGGGTCTGCCAGAGTGGCCCGACTGCCCGGAGCTGCCAGGGTGCCCCGCCTGTCCTCCGGTCCGGCCAGAGTGGCCCGACTGCCCGGGTCTGCCAGAGTGGCCCGACTGCCCGGGTCTACCAGAGTGGCCCGACTGCCCGGGTCTGCCAGAGTGGCCCGACTGCCCGGAGCTGCCAGAGTGGCCCGACTGCCCGGAGCTGCCAGAGTGGCCCGACTGCCCGGAGCTGCCAGAGTGGCCCGACTGCCCGGAGCTGCCAGAGTGGCCCGACTGCCCGGAGCTGCCAGAGTGGCCCGACTGCCCGGAGCTGCCAGAGTGGCCCGACTGCCCGGATCTGCCAGGGTGCCCCGCCTGTCCTCCGGCCCAGCCCGAGTGGCCCTCCTGTCCTCCGGCCCAGCCCGAGTGGCCCGCCTGTCCTCCGGCCCAGCCCGAGTGGCCCGCCTGTCCTCCGGCCCAGCCCGAGTGGCCCGCCTGTCCTCCGGCCCAGCCCGAGTGGCCCGCCTGTCCTCCGGCCCAGCCCGAGTGGCCCGCCTGTCCTCCGGCCCAGCCCGAGTGGCCCGCATGTCTTCCGGCCCAGCCAGAGTGGTCCGTCTGCCAGGGTCAGCATGAGTGGCCCGTCTGCCCGGCGCAGCTATCGGCGCCACCGAAGTGGGCGACGCCGAAGGTGGAGCGAGGTCCACGTCCTGCACCTGAGCCACCTCCAGGATAGGTGGGTTGGGGAGGGAGGGTGTAGCATAGTGCCGTCGTTGACGGCAGCCACCCTCCCTTCCCTCCCTTATTGTTTAGGGGGATATTTTTTGTTGTTTGGGGGTTTGTTTTCTTTTCGGTGCATCCCGGGATCTGCACCTTGAGGGGGGGGTACTGTCACGTCCTGACCAGCAGAGGGCGTAATTGTGTTAGTTTTGGTCAGGATGTGGCAGGGGGTTTGTGTGTGTTAAATGTTGTGTGGGTGATTGGACTCCCAATTGAAGGCAGGTGTGTTGAGTTGCCTTTGATTGGGAGTCCTATATAGTAGTGTGTGTTTTTCTTTGGGGTTGTGGGTAGTTGTTTTTGCACTGCGTTTGTATAGCCTGTAAAACTGTTGCTGTCTTGCTTGTTTTTCCGGTGGATGCTTTACTCTTTTTTAAAATTAAAATATGAGTATCCAAATACCCGCTGCGCCTTGGTCCATTTTTGAAGACAGTTGTTACAGGGTCTGAATATATTCCGAATGCATTATCAATCTGAAATGCTGTTTTTCATTGGAAACTGGAAAATGTTTCAGTCTGATCAACTGTAGGCTACTAACAACAGCAGCTGCATAGTCTCTAGCCTACTATGCGCCCTGTCTCTCTGGCCAAGGTAAACAAAGTAGTAACGTTGTGTTTATACAGTCCATTTGTTTGTGAGAAAATGTGAATGGGATCAAATTTGGTTTATATTCACACTTGGGCTGACTAGACTACCTAGACTTTTTAAAACCACCATTTTTAACTGGAATTCATCATTAAACACAATACCTGACAGACTGTGAGAACATTTTTAATTAGGCCTAAAGTTGCATAAGGCATGACTACACGATGCAAACCTGCATAAAGCAAGCTCAGCCCTGTGAGTTTTATTGTCCAATCATGTTGCTTTCTCTCTCTGTGCATAGGAAACCCCCCCTAGTCCTACAAGGTTACTGCAGTTTGACAGGGTTTTCATCCTTCCCAAGGCCAGGAGTTTTTCAAGGAGTTTTTTTAAACCATGTGACCTGATTAGAAAACTCTGGTCCCATCATACCGTATAAGGTCCGGAGTTTTACCTGGTTAGGTTTCAGCCACACCACTCTGGTACCTGTGGTGCCACCTCGGTGTAAATATCTTGCGTAAGAGAAACTAGAAAATCAGTCCATTTAGTCTGACGGGCAAAAATGTATATCAAAAAACAATGAATATGTTTGTCATCCATTCAGTTTTTGTGATTAGTTGGTAAATTAGCACTTGATGTAAGTTTCTCTGGATAAGACGAGTGCCTGCTAAAATTACTTAAATGTAAATGAGATGGTTTCCTAAAACAAAGTTACTTTTATGGGGCGGTGTGGACACAAATGGGTTCCATTTCATCATGAGTGGTTCAGTGATTTTCACAGTTCTATTATCACACATTTTCAATTACATTAATTACTCTGACAGTTTATGGAAAACAATGCTATTGAGCAAGGTTGATGACACGCCGATTAGCTAACATCTAAAACAGGAGTGCGGACTGTGTTTGTCCACTTACGATGAGTTATCAAAGTGGAAGCTGATTCTATTAGCAAAAATGCCACATAGGATGTGTTTTGCTTTCAATAATGAGTGCCTTTTCCTTTGTCAGAATGGCTTTCTATGACCTTGTTTACAGCTTTGTGTGGATCGAAATGAGAAAACACCAGTCATTATCTTCTCAGAACGTTAGCGATGAAGTGCATGTCTGTTTGGGAGCCCAGCATGCTTAAAATCGCAATTGAAGCTGAAAAGGTCTATAGTTCTGTGCTTAGATGAATAAACAACAAACCTTGTAAATAACATGGGGGTTTAGAACCTTTAGTTCTCAAACACGATGAGAGATCCAGGACTAGAGCCCAAATGTGTTTTCCCGCCTTCTCCCAGTGTGCACTCGTAAACTCACCTTTGTGGATGTAAAATGACTGGATTGAGATATAGTCAAAACTCCCTTTGGCAAATTCATACACCATCCCAATGGTTTTAAACCCTTGAGGGGGACTGAACGAGTGCACCATTTTTAGGTGGCCCACTTAGAGGGAAGAAACGTAAGTGGGCTTAGGTCTGTGGATCAAGCTTTGGTCACTGTATCACACTCGACACTGCCTATCCCTTTACTGTACATGTCAACCTGCTAGTGGTCCTCCCATTCATCCATAACCAAGTATTGACCAATTGACATGATCATCAACTACTCATTCCACTTCATTAGCTAAGAGACCTACAGAGAACATTTAGTTTGAGGATAAATTGGTGTAAATTGGCCCTAGGACGCTGATCTTGGGTCAGTTTTGCATTTCCCCCACAGATGGTTAAGGTTAGGATTGAGGAAGGGGAAATTGATCCTAGATCTGTATGTGGGGAAACTTCACCCTGGAGCAGATTCATTACCTCAAACTACCGTTGACTGCAGTGGCACAAGGTCAATGCCATTCAACATGGGAAATGGTGGATAATTCTTGTACAGGAGTTGGATTCGAAACCATACACTTAGATGCATTATATGGCTCTGAATTGGAATGAAAGAGGAAACATAATTAAGGTAAGCATTTAATAAATATGAAATGTATTTTTTTAGATACATTATTAAGAGTTTAACCATACAAATTTTGATGTGTCTTTTTTGAGTGAGATTTATCCAGGGGAAAATGAATCAAACAATGTTTTGGTTGAATCAAAGTTGAGAATAATAGGGTTGTGGGTGCAATGTTTTATAATTGTAAAAAAAAAAAAAAAAAAAAAAACAGAACCAGAACCAGTACTAAACATGCCAGCAATTTACAATCACATCAACTTATCTTTCTTTAAAATCACACCTGTTCCAGGTGACGTCTCATTTAGAAAAAAAACACGTTATTAATAATACCCTACAGTACACGGACAAATATCCCAGACAGAGGAAAACAGATTTTGTGTTTGGGAGCAATGCACCTCTATCAGGTAATCACAGCTATGACTAGATGTTTTGTTCCAATAATTAATGATGACTAACAGGGAGTCATTGTGCCCCTCCCCACTTCTATCTGATGAGCTGGAGGTAAATGACAACTCAAACTTGGTTATATTTGTGAATCCTCAATGGCGAACGTGCATAAAGATGGCAGAATTCAGATATGAGGACATTATTTAAGCACTATTCATAGAGTTTTTAAACTACGGCAATAAATCAACTTTTTCTTTTTATTGCTGACATCTTGGAGCTAAAATTGGGATGTATACTCTGCTAAGGACGATACAAAAAAAGAGTAATGGAGAGCAATGCACAATACGCCAAACTTAGCAAATTAGGAAATTGTGGTAAGTGCATGGGATCTGCCATCTTTATGCACCTCCACTATTCAACTTAAAATTGCGAAACAAATCAGTAACAATGTTGCACTTTTGTTTCTGTCGTCACATTTCTGAGAGATTGGTGTCACGGTGGGATCTGAACACGGGTCTCCCACAAGAGAAACCAACGTCTTGACTGTTAGACCAAGAGGAAATTCTCTATTTTGAAGTCGCAGGCAGTGCTACCTTATCAATCAATCAAATGTATTTATAAAGCCCTTTTTACATCAGCCGATGTCACAAAGTGCTATACAGAAACCCAGCCTAAAACCCAAACAGCAAGCACTGCAGATGTAGAAGCACGGTGGCTAGAAAAAACTCCCTAGAAAGGCAGGAACCTAGGAAGAAACCGAGAGAGAAACCAGGCTCTGAGGGGTGGCCAGTCCTCTTCTGGCTGTGCCGGGTGGAGATTATAACACTACATGGCCAAGATGTTCAAATGTTCATAGATGACCAGCAGGGTCAAATAATAATAATCATAGTGGTTGTAGAGGGTGCAACAGGTCAGGACCTCAGGAGTAAATGTTAGTTGGCTATCATAGCTATCATTCAGAGTTAGAGACAGCAGGTGCGGTAGAGAGAGAAAACAGCAGGTCCGGGGCAAGGTAGGGTTCCATAGCCGCAGGCAGAACAGTTGAAACTGGAGCAGCAGCACGACCATCATCACATGACCATGAGCAACCATGACCGACTCATGTCCGCTACATTGGCAATGACAGTGTGTAATGAAATTGATGCCACCACATATCCAATGTAATATGTGTTGTTGTCACAACAACAACAATAAAAACAAAAACGTGTCCAAAACATCACAAACGGCTCCAAATATTGCTACATTAGATGTCAAATCACACCTGGACTCTTTTGGATAGTTGTAATACTCCTGCCACCAGCCAGTGACAAGCCTGACCAGCTCTAGCCAGCTTGCTCACAGTGTGTGAGATATGGGATTGTGGTGAGGGGATGGAGGGAGGGAGTGAGCGAGAGATTGATGGGAGAGAGACAGTGACACACACAGCCATCTCCCCTGTAGGCCTATTCCAGCTGTCACACCTCAGCTCTCCTCTGCTCCTCTGTGACAGGATAAGCAGGGTCTTTCTTCCTCGTTCCGTTCACTCCCTCGCTCCCATTTCCTAGCCTGCCCAGCTCCCGACACCCCGCTCATCCATCTCCATTACGTCCTGACGTGAACGAGCCATGGACAGCCCCGGAGGGAACGAGAGGGCAGCCCCCATCATGATCCATGCCCCAGCTGTGATTCTCCTACAATTCAGCCTTCTCTGAATATTACATATATACAGCCAGGTCCATAATTACTGATAAAGATGAGCAAAACATACTGTATAAAATACTGAGCAATATTGTATGCAAAAAATATAAGGAAAATTATACAATTACTCAAAGTAAGAGATTTTGTTTATCAAGTAATATATATACTGCTCAAAAAAATAAAGGGAACACTTAAACAACACAATGCAACTCCAAGTCAATCACACTTCTGTGAAATCAAACTGTCCACTTAGGAAGCAACACTGATTGACAATAAATTTCACATGCTGTTGTGCAAATGGAATAGACAACAGGTGGAAATTATAGGCAATAAGCAAGACAACCCCAATAAAGGAGTGGTTCTGCAGGTGGTGACCATAGACCACTTCTCAGTTCCTATGCTTCCTGGCTGATGTTTTGGTCACTTTTGAATGCTGGCGGTGCTTTCACTCTAGTGGTAGCATGAGACGGAGTCTACAACCCACACAAGTGGCTAAGGTAGTGCAGCTCATTCAGGATGGCACATCAATGCGAGCTGTGGCAAGAAGGTTTGCTGTGCCTGTCAGCGTAGTGTCCAGAGCATGGAGGTGCTACCAGGAGACAGGCCAGTACATCAGGAGACGTGGAGGAGGCCGTAGGAGGGCAACAACCCAGCAGCAGGACCGCTACCTCCGCCTTTGTGCAAGGAGGAGCAGGAGGAGCACTGCCAGAGCCCTGCAAAATGACCTCCAGCAGGCCACAAATGTGCATGTGTCTGCTCAAACGGTCAGAAACAGACTCCATGAGGGTGGTATGAGGGCCCGACGTCCACAGGTGGGGGTTGTGCTTACAGCCCAACACCGTGCAGGACGTTTGGCATTTGCCAGAGAACACCAAGATTGGCAAATTCGCCACTGGCGCCCTGTGCTCTTCACAGATGAAAGCAGGTTCACACTGAGCACATGACAGACGTGACAGAGTCTGGAGACGCCGTGGAGAACGTTCTGCTGCCTGCAACATCCTCCAGCACGACCGGTTTGGCGGTGGGTCAGTCATGGTGTGGGGTGGCATTTCTTTGGGGGGCCGCACAGCCCTCTATGTGCTCGCCAGAGGTAGCCTGACTGCCATTAGGTACCGAGATGAGATTCTCAGACCCCTTGTGAGACCATATGCTGGTGCGGTTGGCCCTGGGTTCCTCCTAATGCAAGACAATGCTAGACCTCATGTGGCTGGAGTGTGTCAGCAGTTCCTGCAAGAGGAAGGCATTGATGCTATGGACTGGCCCGCCCGTTTCCCAGACCTGAATCCAATTGAGCACATCTGGGACATCATGTCTCGCTCCATCCACCAACGCTACGTTGCACCACAGACTGTCCAGGAGTTGGCGGATGCTTTAGTCCAGGTCTGGGAGGGGATCCCTCAGGAGACCATCCGCCACCTCATAAGGAGCATGCCCAGGCATTGTAGGGAGGTCATACAGGCACGTGGAGGCCACACACACTACTGAGCCTCATTTTGACTTGTTTTAAGGACATTACATCAAAGTTGGATCAGCCTGTAGTGTGGTTTTCCACTTTAATTTTGAGTGTGACTCCAAATCCAGACCTCCACGAGTTGATAAATTGGATTTCCATTGATTATTTTTGTGTGATTTTGTTGTCAGCACATTCAACTATGTAAAGAAAAAAGTATTTAATAAGATTATTTCTTTCATTCAGATCTAGGATGTGTTGTTTAAGTGTTCCCTTTATTTTTTTGAGCAGTGTATATATATATTTTTTTTTAAATGCCAGAGCGTGATGGGACAAGGACATCCCGGCTGGCCAAACCCTCCCCTAACCCAGACGACGCTGGGCCAATTATGCACCGCCCCATGGGTCTCCTGGTCACGGCTGGGCTGCGACAGACCCTGGACTCGAACCAGGATCTCCAGTGGCACAGCTAGCAACTGCAATGCAGTGCCTTAGACCTCTGTACCACTCAGGAGGCCAGGAAGATGTGAGTCTATCAAATACCCCACATTAACCTATTACCCAGAGGTCAGTAAGTGAGAAAACATTGTGTTTGATTTGATTGGTGAAAGCTTGTTTCACAGAGCAATCAGGATCAATCGGGTCAAAATTGGCTAAGTAGAACATACAACTATCCCCTACAACAGATGGCAGGTGGCCTAGACTAGAGGTTAGAGACACACGTGCAACCAGCTTGCAGGAGGTTTGAATGACACATCTGACAGTCTGATCTGATCTCCTACTACTAAGAAGGTGTAACATTCAATGGACCTATTGTTCACCTTCACTGGTTGAGGATGTCCCACATCTGACTCAGGCAACAGTCCTCTACCAAACAAGAACCATTTGAATGTCTATCTGAAATGGAGCAAACTATGGACCAGAATGGGTAATGTTGGGTTTGTTGAAGTTGTAGCCCTGCTCAACAGAGCCTTGAAACCAAGCCATCATTCACCACTCCTAAGTTTCACACATATAGCGTACATATCTGTCCATCCATGCTAAAAACTAGGCTAAAGCAAGCTTATCGTTGTGACACAATTCATTTGTGAATTGCCCCGGGCAAACATAATGAGTGAATCGTTGGTGGGACTGAGGGTCAGTACACTGGGACTAGTGAACAGCAGATCATTACAGTGTCTGAGTCTCTAATGGCACCACATTCCCTATATAGTGAACTTCACACCCAGTAGTGTTTAAGAACCGTATACATATTTGATTGACTCCTGTGTTGGAAAGTGGGAAACACAAACAACTCTTCACGAATGAGCTGCAACTTAACACGTGTCTCATTATACTTAATCAATGCAAGTTCAATTCATTAAGAGCGGCAAATAAATGTGATTTATAGAACACTAACTCTGTCCTGGAGAATCACGCATGTTGGGCCTTGCGGAGAACTGAATAGAAATTAAGACCCTCCAGAAAAAAACAGACTGCGTTTACACAAGTAGCCGAATTTGAATCTTTTTTTACACTAATTGGTCTTTTGACCAATCACATCAGATCTTTTTCAGAGCTGATCTGATTGGTCAAAATAACAATTAGTGAAATAAATATCAGAATTGAGCTTCCTGTGTAAACGCAGCCTTAGGGTGGCAGATTCGACATTAAAGGACAGGCTTTATGACTGAAGTACCTCTTTGATACTATAGAATCATGAAGTTGACTATAGCCTTTTCATTATTTTTGGGAAAGGCTATTGATGAACCGCCCCCACGCTGTACTGCAGCCTGGCTTTAGCCCACACTAGTTCAACTTGTAGCACACAATCTTGCAACGTGCAGACTCTGCACATCGTTCTTCCATACTGTACTATAAAAGGGCTATTTATCAAATCAAGAACTTTGAATGAGGAGCAGTCAGGCAGACAACTGTGCCATAAAGATAGCTGTCATAGGTGTTTAGAGGAGGATCCGGCAGTCTGCCGTCTTTCTCTCTGTGACATGGTAAGGTTGGAACCAGGTGCAGAGAAGAGACCAGACGAGGAATCAGTGGTTAAGGATAAACATAATACTTTACTGAGAAACGGTAGCCACAGGATCACAGTACACTTGGGAAAGGGGGGGGGAAAACCACAAGTCTCACGCACTCACTCAGGAAACAACCTCACTCAGGAAACAACCACACACAGTAACCAATTCAAGCTTCTGCAAAGGACAACAGAAAACATACCTCTTTTAACAGGAAAATCCTAACGAGTAAATAGGACACACCTGAGTGTTGTTAATGTCTCTAGGACGGTCTCTGCCGCTCTCTGGTGACAGGTGGAACCGTGACACTCTTTCACTCTCACACACACTTTCACTCCAACTTTTGTTGCTGTTAGCAGTTTCTGCGCGCCGTGCCTCACCGACCCCCCCCCATTAAAGTGCCTCTCTGATGTTCAGTTGTTCACTCTTGGCACTCGTGAAGAGAGAGTGAGTAGAGCAATGGTGAATGACTGGGAAGCTGTCAGATGAGGCTAATGTTAACACAGTGTGTGGCCTGACTCCTGAGCCTCTGCAGTTCTCTCAGTGTCTCATAATGTTTCTACGGAGCAGGGCCTTTGCCTCATCTCTCCCATTTGGTAGGACTGAGTACAGTACAGTATGTTTCTATGCTCTCAGATCGCTGCTTCATACATCTAACTTAACGCCGATCGATTACCTCCACTTACCCAGCTTTGAGTGAAACACGCTGGTTGGGGGGTATGGTTCATTTAGCCTTTTCCTTCTCATTATGGTTGATGGAGTGTCTGAAATAATTTTAAGGTGGTTTGATTGGATTTCATGAGGGATTTCATGAAATCATCCTTTGTCATTCTGTGTTCTAATGTGTTGTTCAGCCCTGTGGATTGCTTAGTCGAACACAGATTGATGGACGACCAGTCGACCACAAATATGAAACCCCAAATCTGAGAGCACTTGGTCCTCTCTGATATAACTCAGTGGGAATCAATAAGCGCCGGGCCATGCAAGCCATCTCTGTTGACAATTCAGATAAATCTGTAAACGAGATGACATAATCCCATTGCGCGGCTGCCCCGTGGCACAGTAAATCTACTCAACTGCACGGCCGTGGCCAAAGGGGTTGGTGCATGAACGAAACGGCACCCCTGCTCATAGCCTTCTGAGGAAACAAGCAGTGTGTTGGCAGAGGATGAGTCTGAAAATGAGAATAATGTGGGATCAATCCACTTAAAAGACACAGGAGGTAGAGCGTAGAATACTGTAATTGTAGTGGTCAGGGGAATCAAGAACAGTGTGATATTAGTTCAGTCACATATTCGGCCCTTATCATTTTAACTGATGCACATGTTTTATTGTGCTATTTTAACCTTTTTTTCTGGGGAACTTTAGCAGGCAGTGGTGATTTGGTTTGAGCTTTCTTTTTAGGTTTCCGACTAACTCCTGAGGGTTACTGGAGAGAGTTGGATACAGGCCATCTCTGCCTGGAACCAGCTGTAGCGAGCTGATGGACCGACCTCTAACAGGTCAATTCTCTAATCAAAGCACAACAGAAAGGTTACAAATCGCTGGAGGTGGTAGTGACACACTTATGAATGCAGACAAGCTAACAGGCTAAGACTAGGGCTGTGTCTGGAATACCACCAACCCTATTCCCTACTTGCCTGACGACTCAAACTGATTTCTTCCACTGCTTTATGTTCGCTACATACTTTAGTCTGAGACTACCATTGTTGAAGTTGTTTGTGGTGATGTCAAAATAAGGGGTGTTGTACAAAACAAAGTAATCTGTGATTAGACCATCTCTAACCAATCAGAGTATCAAAGCTAAAGACAGATTTTCAAAATGCCGCTTTACCCAAGTGTTCTGGCCCATCTCCATCGGTTTCTGTAACCAATCAGAAAGGTTAGAATGTGTTTGTGTTCTAGAAATCGTCAGGGAGGTACCCAGATCTAGACTCATTGTGGAGAAGAAACTAACATCCGTGGGCGTGGCATAGCGTTTGGCCGTACAAGGAGTCTGGGAAGCCAGGAAAATTCCCTACATAGTGTACAATTTTTCCCAGGGATCAACATAACCATACCATTTTTTTATTGGGAAGTTCCACAATAAGACACCTGGAAGTTAACTAAAGTTGATCCATTCTCTTTTGGCACGTCTTGTGGTCACTGCTTAATTTAGAGCAAACTCCTACTCAACAACTGCTGAGCTCAATCTACAATATGCATTGTGTTTTTTTTTTGGAGGGTCAACTATACAAAATGCGAAGCCGATCGATTCCTAAGATGTCTCCTGGTGAACTCTCCTCTTGAACTTTAATTTGGGTGCACCAAGGAGTAACAGGAATGGCAGACTCTAAAGAGGTGAAACCTTAGGGCCAAAAACATTCCATTTCCTTTTAATTGATTTTTTAAAATAAAAAAACTGTCCCTGAGGAGGGTAAGTGCCATCTGCCCTTCATCCCCTCTTCTGCATCACCATGGCAATGTCCTTTTTAATTTCCAATCTACTCTGATCGATGCACACTGGCGAGAACAGGCTATTGGGTTGGAAGGTGTGACAGCCAGGCATAATAATCCAGTTTTATCACTCTGATATCAACGGCGAGCTGAGCGAGATATGGTTTCATGGAAATCAATAGGCCAGGGAGAGCCAAGGCATTCTGAATCAGCAAATTATTTATCACCATACTTGAGGACTGGAAGTTATCACATGGTTAGACTTCTCTGTTCAGTTATCTTTTATTGTTTCGTATTTATTTACATGAAGGACAAGGGTGACCCCCGAAGGCGAGGCCGGTATATAGGAGATGGTAGTTTCCATGGCAACAGGCAGAGACAGTCTAAAGAAAGGCCGTAGTGTGAACGCCTCGTGAATCATCAGGTGGGCCCTCCCTAATCAACACACCACATTCACACAGACATGGTCTATCTATCCCCTTTTCTCTATGTCTCGTAATCTCCCTCCGTCTCTACCCGTCTCTCACACACATGCACTCACGTCACGCGCAAACACATGCACACAAATGTAGAGCCACACATTCACACACTATTACATGGACAAACACAAAAATATAAACCAAAATGATCACATCAGAGTGACCAGACTGACAAATGTCTGCACCTGTGTGTGTTTTGTCTGTAAAACTCCCTCAAACAACAACATGAATACACATCCAACATTCCCACATCACATAAGAGAGTCTAAAATAGGTGTTCATCAACAAACATGTAAAAAAACAATCCTGACTGACAAGGCTTTCACCAGGCCTTATCTCAGTCAGGTGTCTCTTAACTCAGTCCTGATATCACTTCATAACCTCTACCACCACACCTGAAGCTTAACAGAGTTCATAACAGTTCATAACAACTTACAGGTAATGTTCATAACTGGTAATGTTAATCAGTGTGTAACTTAAATTTTAGGAAAAGGTTTGCTGTGTTTTGATTATAATCTACTGACCATTTTACATTGGAGAGCTGCCTCTGTTACTTTCCTTAGCCCCAGTGAGATCTAGTGACTACTGACCTCTCCCCTTGTGAGGTGTGCAGCTGCTGAGTGTAAAATTTGCAGAAAGAGGGGTCCAATGCCACCCTCCCACTGGAGGCCATTGCCACTGGACCGCTGTCTGAATGTCCCACTGATGAGTGGCAGCTATATCAAATGCTACAGCTAATTACCCTGTTGACTTGCATGTATGTAGATGCGAGTACACTAGAGAAGTGATGCTTTGTGAATAGCTTGCCTTCTGAAGCAAGTGTCTGGGAGGGAGGGGACATACTCTGTGGCCATTCTATTAATTAAACAAATAGCCAAGCCTCTAAATGTCAATCACCACTGCCCATGAGCATTGATGCAAATACAGGGTTAACTTCCATGTTGCCAGCAGATATTGTCCCTACCATACTTCAGCTGCACTGAGGTCAGAATGCAATCATGTTTACATTAATACAAAGCGGACCCGGCGTGAGATATGGGTCAGAAAACATACCTCAATGCAGGGATGGGATATGCCACTACACTCAAAATTAAATTTTTATCCACACTGCTCCATCGAAAAAATTGAAATACTGCTTGTTTTCCTGGAAAAAGGCCCTTTTAGTCCTCATGCTAGCTAGCAGTAGCCACATCACATTCAACAACAAAGGATCTGATTGTCTGACACTCCCAGGACAAAAAAGGCGAAGGAGAGGCTAGGTCTCCAAATAACAATATCGCCTACATCACATTCCATTGAGGGCCCGGGTTATGCACTACAGGAGTGATCCATGTTTGAGTCTAAACTGCTGATAACGGCATTACGCCAAATTGGTAAATCATCATGCAATAAATGGGGAAAGCTATCGACGTCGACTGTCAATTTCCATTGGTTTCAACCTGACAAAGTTACATTACGGCCTCAGAGTAGATTAGAAAATAATTTACAGTCTTCTAATGCCCGGGGGGTAAAACTTGGAATCCAATCAATGAGATGGTCTGAATCATCTGTACCTAATAAAAGGATGACACATACAGTTGGAAGTTTACATACGCTTAGGTTGGAGTCATTAAAACTAGTTTTTCAACCACTCCACAAATTTCTTGTGAACAAACTATAATTTTGGCAAGTCGGTTAGGACATCTACTTTGTGCGTGACACAAGTAATTTTTCCAACAATTGTTTACAGACAGATTATTTCACTTATAATTCACTGATGAAGATGAACGTACTTTGGTGCAAAAAGTGCAAATCAGTCCCAGAACAACAGCAAAGGACCTTGTGAAGATGCTGGAGGAAACACAAAACTATCTATACAAAAGTATCTATATCCACTGTAAACGAGTCCTATATCGACATAACCTGAAAGGCCGCTCAGCAAGGAAGAAGCCACTGCTCCAAAACCACCATAAAAAAGCCAGACTGCGGTTTACAACTGCTCATGGGGACAAAGATTGTAATTTTTGGAGAAATGTCCTCTGGTCTGATGAAACAAAAATAGAACTGTTTGGCCATAATGACCATCGTTATGTTAGGAAAAAGGGGGATGCTTGCAAGCCAAAGAACACCATCCCAACCGTGAAGCATGGGGGTGGCAGCGTCATGTTGTGGGGGTGCTTTGCTGCAGGAGGGACTGGTGCACTTCACAAAATAGATGGCATCATGAGGAAGTAAAATGATATGGATATATTGAAGCAACATCTCAAGACATCAGTCAGGAAGTTAAAGCTTGGATGCAAATGGATTTTCCAAATGGACAATGACCCCAAGCATACTTCCAAAGTTGTAGCAAAATGGCTTAAGGACAACAAAGTCAAGGTATTGGAGTGGCCATCACAAAGCCCTGACCTCAATCCCATAGAAAATTTGTGGGCAGAACTGAAAAAGCGTGTGCGTGCAAGGAGGCCTACAAACCTGACTAAGTTACACCAGCTCTGTCAGGAGGAATGGGCCAAAATTCACCAAACTTATTGTGGGAAGCTTGTTGAAGGCTACCTTAATGTTTGACCCAAGTTAAACAATTTAAAGGCAATGCTACCAAATACTAATTGCGTGTATGTAAACTTCTGACCCACTGGGAATGTGATGAAAGAAATAAAAGCTGAAATAAATCATTCTCTCTACTATTATTCTGACATTTCACATTCTTAAAATAAAGTGGTGATCCTAACTGAACTAAGACAGGGAATTTTTACGAGAATTAAATGTCAGGAATTTTGAAAAACTTAGTTTAAATGTATTTAGCTTAAGGTGTATGTAAACTTCCGACTTCAACTGTATCAACATATGGATAAACTCATACAGGTTGAAACAAAGTCCTGGATGAACATAGGAACTCTGATGTAGAGTACATTGATCTAGCCTGGTCCCAGATCTGTACAGTACATGTGCCTCAGTCAGCTCCTTCTGACTATAGATGTTGTTATGCCATATTAAGAATGATAGTGAGAGGAGAGGAGTTAGTTAAAGCTCATACAGACCTGGGATGATGGTAGAGTACATATTTTCCATGACACATTTGCCCCTGACAAATGTTTTGCTTATGTACTGTATAGTATACACTGCTCAAACAAAAAGGATGGAAGACACCTACACTTATTGAATTTTTTAAAAAATTGTCATTATTTATGGCTAATTAACTCATCAGGGTGATCAGTAAACCATTAATGCTAATTAGCTGTTAGTAAAGATTTTTTTGTCATTAGTGTCATATATACAGCTACTGATGGGCCAAATGACCTTTGTGATGGGCGGCATTATCATGCACCATCACTCATTCACTTGTTTAACCTAATTGGTGCTAGCCTGGTCCCAGATCTGTTTGTGCTATCATATTTGGCATAACAAGGAGTTGGCATGATAGCACAAACATATATGGGACAAAGGGTGTATTCATTAGCACACACCATAGCAAAACGTTTTGCAATGGAAAATGTTTTGCTATGAAAACAAGAGTTTTTGTTGGACAAATTCAGGTAGGTCCCTTTCCGTTTAGTTCCATTTGCTTCTGTTGTTCCTATTGAATACACACACAACAGGCTAAACAGGAGCTGCTACTCTGCATTCATCATTATCACTTTATAGGGGTTCAGTGGAGTTTAATCAATTGATGACTAGGGGATGGAGGGTGGGTGTGTGAGTCACAGTGCTGATGCTCCTTTATGGCAGGGGTGATATCACTGGGTGAATGGCAAACATTCTACTATGTCATACTAGCAACAACAACAAAAACTCTGGGTGATTGACAGTTCATTATAATCCCACAGACTATGTGTTTGGATTTAGGAGACCTCTTTTGCCACCTCCCTACTTCAAGCTGTCAAGTGGCAAACACCTGTCCCAGGAGTGTGCCATGCTCATGGTCACCTTAAGCAGTTGGTTTCCTCCCAACACTTCAGCTGCTAACTCATTAAATCCGCTGACACAAATGAGAGGGTGGTTTACAAAATGTGCAGCGAATAGAAGTCAGCCCGCAACAAAATCTGGATCCTGGAATGGAAAACACTAAGGCATTACACAAACAGTTTTAAGAGTCAATGCTTGGCAAGTCACGGGTAACAAATCCCAAACTCTACAATATTGCAGAGCACTCAGCAACGCGATTAAAGCCCCACTAACAGGATAAACACTGTGACAAAGAGGCGGAGGATGAAGGATGATGTGCACTCTGTTGAGGAACAAGTGTCTCTTTTTCACGTCATTGACTCTTGACAGAATTATGCGTGCAATCCCGCCCTTGACACCATTAGAAGTTGATTAAAAGGAGACTGCATGAATGGATAAAACAGATTTAAGCCTACAAAATTGTACTTGATTCCTTTTGTGCCTAGGGTAACAGACACGTGGTGACCTCTTCACAATTGTGGTCGTGTTAGCAATAAAATTGGACCCAATCAATTCAAATTTTATTAGTCACATGCGCTGAATAAAACAGGTGTAGACCTTACAGTGAAATGCTTACTTACAAGCCCTAACCAACAATGCAGTTTAAAAAAAATACGGATAAGAATAAGAAATAAAAGTAACAGGTAATTAAAGAGCAGCAGTAAAATAACAACAGTGAGATGATATACAGGGGGGTACCGGTACAGAGTCAAGGTGCGGGGGCACCGGTTAGTTGAGGTAATATGTACAGTTGAAGTCGGAAGTTTACATACACTTAGGTTGGAGTCATTAAAACTCGTTTTCAACCACTCCAAAAAAATATTGTTAAAATCTGTAGTTTTGGTAAGTCGGTTAGGACATCGACTTTGTGCATGACACAAGTAATTTTTCTAACAATTGTTTACAGACAGATTATTTCACTTAAAAATCACTGTATCACATTTCCAGTGGGTCAGAAGTTTACATACGCTAAGTTGACTGCCTTTAAACAGCTTGGAAAATTCCCGAAAATTATGTCATGGCTTTAGAAGCTTCTGATAGGCTAATTGACATCAATTGAGTCAATTGGAGGTGTACCTGTGGATGTATTTCAAGGCCTACCTTCAAACTCAGTGCCTCTTTGCTTGACATCATGGGAAAATCCAAAGAAATCAGCCAAGACCTCAGAAAAATAATTGTAGACCTCCACAAGTCTGGTTCATCCTTGGGAGCAATTTCCAAATGCCCGAAGGTACCATGTTCATTTGTACAAACAATAGTACGCAAGTATAAACACCATGGGACCATGCAGCCATCATACCGCTCAGGAAGGAGACGCGTTCTGTCTTCTAGAGATGAACGTACTTTAGTGCAAATCAATCCCAGAACAACAGCAAAGGACCTTGTGAAGATGCTGGAGGAAACGGGTACAAAAGTTTCTATATCCACAGTAAAACGAGTCCTATATCAAAATAACCTGAAAGGCGGCTCAGCAAGGAAGAAGCCACTGCTCCAAAACCGCCATAAAAAAGCCAGACTACGGTTTGCAACTGCACATGGGGACAAAGATCGTACTTTTTGGAGAAATGTCCTCTGGTCTGATGAAACAAAAATAGAACTGTCTGGCAACAACGACCATCGTTATGTTTGGAGGAAAAAGGGGGAGGCTTGCAAGCCGAAGAACACCATCCCAACCGTGAAGCACAGGGGTGGCAGCATCATGTTGTGGGGGTGCTTTGCTGCAGGAGGGACTGGCGCACTTCACAAAATAGATGGTTTCATGAGGAAGTAAAATTATGTGGATATATTGAAGCAACATCTCAAGACATCAGTCAGGAAGTTAAAGCTTGGTCGCAAATGGGCCTTCCAAATGGACAATGACCCCAAGCATATTTCCAAAGTTGTGGCAAAATGGCTTAAGGACAACAAAGTCAAGGTATTGGAGTGGCCAACACAAAGCCCTGACCTCAATCCCATAGAAAATTTGTGGGCAGAACTGAAAAAGCATGTGCGAGGAGGCCTACAAACCTGACTAAGTTACACCAGCTCTGTCAGGAGGAATGGGCCAAAATTCACCAAACTTATTGTGGGAAGCTTGTGGAAGGCTACCCAAAAGCTTTGACCCAAGTTAAACAAATTAAAAGGCAATGCTACCAAATACTAATTGCGTGTATGTAAACTTCTGACCCCCTGTGATGAAAGAAATAAAAGCTGAAATAAATCACTCTACTATTATGCTGATATTTCACATTCTTAAAATAAAGTGGTGATCCTAACTGACCTAAGACAGGGAATTTTTACTAGGATTAAATGTCAGGAATTGTGAAAAACTGAGTTTAAATGTAGTTGGCTAAGGTGTATGTAAACTTCCGACTTCAACTGTACATTTAGGTAGAGTTATTAAAGTGACTATGCATAGATAACAACAGAGAGTAGCAGCGGTGTAAGGGTGGGGGGGGGGGGGGCAATGCAAATAGTCTGGGTAGCCATTTGAATAGATATTCATGAGTCTTATGGATTGGGGGTAGATGCTGTTTAGAAGCCTCTTGGACCTAGACTTGGCGCTCTGGTACCGCTTGCCATGCGGTAACAGAGAGAACAGTCTATGACTAGGATGGCTGGAGTCTTTGACAATTTTTAGGGCCCTCCTCTAAAACCGCCTAGTATAGAGGTCCTGGATGGCAGGAAGCTTACATTTACATTTACGTCATTTAGCAGACGCTCTTATCCAGAGCGACTTACAAATTGGTGCATTCACCTTAAGATATCCAGTGGAACAACCACTTTACAATAGTACATCTATATATTTTTTTTTTGGGGGGGGGGTCAGAAGGATTATCCTATCCCAGGTATTCCTTAAAGAGGTGGGGTTTCAGGTGTCTACGGAAGGTGGTGATTGACTCCGCTGTCCTGGCGTCGTGAGGGAGCTTGTTCCACCATTGGAGTGCCAGAGCAGCGAACAGTTTTGACTGGGCTGAGCGGGAACTGTGCTTCCGCAGAGGTAGGGGGGCCAGCAGGCCAGAGGTGGATGAACGCAGTGCCCTTGTTTGGGTGTAGGGCCTGATCAGAGCCTGAAGGTACGGAGGTGCCGTTCCCCTCACAGCTCCGTAGGCAAGCACCATGGTCTTGTAGCAGATGCGAGCTTCAACTGGAAGCCAGTGGAGTGTGCGGAGGAGCGGGGTGATGTGAGAGAACTTGGGAAGGTTGAACACCAGATGGGCTGCGGCGTTCTGGATGAGTTGTAGGGGTTTAATGGCACAGGCAGGGAGCCCCGCCAACAGGGAGTTGCAGTAATCCAGACGGGAGATGACAAGTGCCTGGATTAGGACCTGCGCCGCCTCCTGTGTAAGGCAGGGTCGTACTCTGCGAATGTTGTATAGCATGAACCTACAGGATCGGGTCACCGCCTTGATGTTGGCGGAGAACGACAGGGTGTTGTCCAGGGTCACGCCGAGGCTCTTAGCACTCTGGGAGGAGGACACAATGGAGTTGTCCACCGTGATGGCGAGATCATGGAAAGGGCAGTCCTTGGCCCCAATGACATACTGGGCCGTTCGCACAACCCTCTGTAGTGCCTTGCTGTCAGAGGCCGAGCAGTTGCCATACCAGGCAGTGATGCAACCAGTCAGGATGCTCTCGATGGTGCAGCTGTAGAACCCTTTGAGGATCTGTGGACCCATGCCAAATCTTTTCAGTCTCCTAAGGGGGAATACATTTTGTCGTGCCCTCTTCACGACTGTCTTGGTTTGCTTGGACAATGTTAGTTTGTTGGTGATGTGGACACCAAAGAACTTTAAGCTCTCAACCTGCTCCACTGCAGCCCCTGAGAATGGGGGTGTGCTTGGTCCTCTTTTTCCTGTAGTCCACAATCATCTCCTTTGTCTTGATCACGTTGATTAACGTGATCCCAACGTTTTGATTGAATTTAAATGTAAGCAGCCTAGGGGTTAGAATATGGAGACAGAAGATGATTACCTGAGTGTTTTGCGGACCATATCCTCATCGGTGATACCATAGTAGGTCAGGGTCTCGCTCCAGATGGGGTTGAGGGTGTTGCGCAGGGTCTTGGTGCGAAGCTTATTGGCCTGACAGAGTGAGTGAGTGAGAGAGTGAAAGAGTGAAAGAGTGAGAGAGTGAAAGAGTGAGAGTGAAAGAGTGAGAGAGAGTGTGAGAGAGTGTGAGAGAGAGCATGAGCAAGAAATAAAGAGAGAAAGCAATAGAGAGGGCGAAAGATATTGTGATTAGGTATTGACCTTCGACCTCCACTCCATCATAGGCTGACAATGACACATTAGAAGTCATTATTAGGTCACAGAAGTCGGGTTTTCCATGCAGAGCCTGTGGTGGAATGGTAACACTCCTGGCTCTAACACATAATATACGACCCCAGATAGGGCTGTGGTGGTCATGAAATTTTGTCAGACGGTTATTGTCATGCAAATGCCTACCGGCCTCACAGTAATTGACCGTGAATTAACATAAATACGTTTGGAACATCTACAATTTAAGAAAGTATAATAACTCCATTTAATATACACCATCACAATAAATCCATTATTTATTTTAGGCAGGTCTAAAGAAATAATGCTTGCTACAGTCGTGGCCAAAAGTTTTGAGAATGACACAAATATACATTTTCACAAAGTTTGCTGCTTCAGTGTCTTTGGATATTTTTGTCAGATGTTACTATGGAATACTGAAGTATAATTACAAGCATTTCATGAGTGCCAAAGGCTTTTATTGACAATTACATGAAGTTGATGCAAAGAGTCAATATTTGCAGTGTGGACCCTTCTTTTTCAAGACCTCTGCAATCCGCCCTGGCATGCTGTCAATTAACTTCTGGGCTACATCCTGAATAATGGCAGCCCATTCTTGCATAATCAATGCTTGGAGTTTGTCAGAATTTGTGTGGTTTTGTTTGTCCACTCGCCTCTTGAGGATTGACCACAAGTTCTCAATGGGATTAAGGTCTGGGGAGTTTCTTCCTCGCCATGGACCCAAAATATGAATGTTTTGTTCCCCAAGCCACTTAGTTATCACTTTTGCCTTATGGCAAGGTGCACCATCATGCTGGAAAAGGCATTGTTCGTCACCAAACTGTTCCTGGATGGTTGGGAGAAGTTGCTCTTGGAGGATGTGTTGATACCATTCTTTATTCATGGCTGTGTTCTTAGGCAAAATTGTGAGTGAGCCCACTCCCTTGGCTAAGAAGCAACACCAGACATGAATGGTCTCAGGATGCTTTACTGTTGGCATGACATGGCTGATAGTAGCGCTCACCTTGTCTTCTCTGGACAAGCTTTTTTCCGGATGCCCCAAACAATCGGAAAGGGGATTCATCAGAGAAAATGACTTTACCCCAGTCGTCAGCAGTCCAATTCCTGTACCTTTTGCAGAATATCAGTCTGTCCCTGATGTTTTTTCTGGAGAGAAGTGGCTTCTTTGCTGCCCTTTTTGACACCAGGCCATCCTCCAAAAGTCTTCGCCTCACTCTGCGTGCAGATGCACTCACACCTGCCTGCTGCCATTCCTGAGCAAACTCTGTACTGGTGGTGCCCCGATCCCGCAGCTGAATCAACTTTAGGAGACGGTCCTGGCGCTTGCTGGACTTTCTTGGATGCCCTGAAGCCTTCTTCACAACAATTGAACCGCTCTCCTTGAAGTTCTTGGCGATCTGATAAATGGTTGATTTTGGTGCAATCTTACTGGCAGCAATATCCTTTTTGTGCAAAGCAATGATGACGGCACGTGTTTCCTTGCAGGTAACCATGATTGACAGAGGAAGAAGAATGATTCCAAGCACCACCCTCCTTTTGAAGCTTCAAGTCTGTTATTCGAACTCAATCAGCATGACAGAGTTATCTCCAGCCTTGTCCTCATCAACACTCACACCTGTGTTAACGAGAGAATCACTGACATGATGTCAGCTGGTCCTTTTGTGGCAGGGCTGAAATGCAGTGTAAATGTTTTTGGGGGATTCAGTTCATTTGCATGGCAAATATTATTTGCAATTCATTTGATCACTCTTCATAACATTCTGGAGTATATGCAAATTGCCATCATACAAACTGAGGCAGCAGACTTTGTGAAAATGAATGTGTGTTATTCTCAAAACTTTTGGCCACGACTGTACATGTTATCTGGCTAGGCTCCATGCCATAGGCTGTAGGCTAGTTCATTTAGCAGACAAGATAAGCTTCTGACTCATGTGCCATTATTTTATATTATATGATTTTATACACTGAACAAAAATATAAAACACAACATGCAACAATTTCAAAGATTTGACTGAGTTACAGTATATAAAAGTAAATTAATCAATTAAAATATGAATGAATTTCACATGACTGGGAATACAGATATGCATCTGTTGGTCACAGATACCTTAAAAAAAACGTAGAGGGGTGGATCATAAAATCAGTCAGTATCTGGTGTGACCACCATTTATTTGCCTCATGCAGCGCAACGTATCTCTTTCGCATAGAGTTGATCACTCCTTTTCACTAGTCACCTTAATAATGCCACTTTAATAATGTTTACATATCTTGTGTTACTCATCTCATATGTATATACTGTATTCTATACTATCTATTGCATCTTAGCCTATGCCGCTCCGACATTGCTCATCCATATATTTATATATTCTTATTCCATTCCTTACTTAGATTAGGTATTTGTTCTGGAATTGTTAGATATTATTTGTTCGATATTGCTGCGCTGTCAGAACTAGAAGCACAAGCATTTCGCTACACTCACAATAACATCTGCTAACCATGTCTATGTGACCAATACAATTTGATTTTATTTGAGGCTGTTGATTGTGGCCTGCGGAATGTTGTTCCACTCCTTTTCAATAGCTGTACGAAGTTGCTGGATATTGGAGGGAACTGGAGCATGCTGTTGTACACGTTGATCCAGAGCATCCCAAACTTGCTCAATGGGTGACATGTTTGAGTATGCAGGCCATGGAAGAACTGGGACATTTTCAGCTTCCAGGAATTGTGTACAGATCCTTGCGACATGTGACTGTGCATTATCATGCTGAAACATGAGGCGATGGCAGCAGATGAATGGCACAACAATGGGCCTCAGGATCTCATCACGCTATCACTGTGCATTCAAATTGTCATCGATAAAATGCAATTGTGTTTGTTGTCCATAGCTTATGCATGCCCATACCGTACAGTTGAAACCGGGATTCATCCGTAAAGAGCACACTTCTCTAGCCAGCCAGCAGGCATCGAAGCTGAGCATTATCCCACTGAACTCGGTTTCGACGCTGAACTGTAGTCAGGTCAAGACCCTGGTGAGGACGACGAGCACGCAGATGAGCTTCCCTGAGAAGGTTTCTGACAGTTTGTGCAGAAATTCTTTGGTTGTGCAAACTCACCTTATTGTGAAATACTTACTTACAAGCCCTTAACCAAAAATGCAGTTAAGAAATAATAAGAGTTAAGAAAAGATTTACTAAATAAACAAATGTAAAAAATAAATAAAAGAGCAACAATAAAATAACAATAACGAGGCTTTATACAGGGGGTGCCGGTACCGAGTCAATGTGCAGGGGTACAGGTTAGTCAAGGTAATTGAGGTAATATGTACATGTAGGTAGGGGTAAAGTGACTATGCATAAATAGAAGCCGGATGTGGAGGTGTCACGTTCTGTCCAGTAAAGGGGTCTATTTGTTATTGTAGCTTGGTCAGGACGTGGCAGAGGGTATTTGTTTTCATGGTTTTGTGTATGTGTTTAGATAGAGGGATATTTTGTGTAGAGTGTTTATGGGGTTTATTGGTGTAAGTGTCAATGTAAAGGGGGTAGTTGATTTAGGTGGTTCGGGGTGTGTGTGTATTGTAGAGGGGTATTTGATTTATGTGTTCCGGGGTGTTGGGTATGTTCTTGTGGTTGTATTTCTAAGGGGCTGTTCTAGTTTTGTATTTCTGTGTTGGCCTGGTATGACTCTCAATCAGGAACAGCTGTACATCGTTGTTGCTGATTGAGAGTCATACTTAGGTTGCCTGTTTTCACCTGTTAGTTTGTGGGAGATTATGCTGTGTATAGCTTTGTGCCTTACCGGCCTGTTATTCGTCGTTGTGTATACGTGTTTGTTTTGGGTTTTTCCGTCTTTGTCCCAATAAAAGAAGATGAGTGTACATATTCCCGTTGCGTTTTGGTCCTTTCCTTATGACTACCGTGACAGGAGGTCCTCGGCTGGCGTGGTTACAGTGTGAGGCCGGTTGGACCTACTGCCAAATTCTCTAAAACAACGGAGGTGGCTTATGGTAGAGAAATTAAAATTAAATTCTCTGGCAACAGCTTTGGTGGACATTCCTGCAGTCAGCATGCCAATTGCACACTCCCTCAAAACTTGAGACATCTGTGGCTTTGTGTTGTGTGAAAAAAACTGCACATTTTAGAGTGCCCTTTTATTGTCCCCAGCACAAGTTGCATCTGTGTAATGATCATGCTGTTTAATCAGCTTCTTGATATGCCACACCTGTCAGGTGGATTGATTATCTTGGCAAAGGAGAAATGCTCACAAACAGGGATGTAATCAAATTTGTACACAAAATGTTGTGTGAATCAAAAGTTTTTGGTGTCTTTTTCAGCTCATGAAACATGGGAACAACACTTTACATGTTGCTTTCATATTTTTGTTCAGTAGTAAGAAGAATATAATTGACCTTATCTGAATAAAATAGAAACAATATTTTTCCAATCCCAGAGCGAGTGCGAATATGAAGTGGCTATGTTTAGCGTAAAAGTGATCAATTGAACCAGGTCCTATATGCTAGATTTAGAGTTATTTGGAAACTTTAGTTGTGAATGATAAAAACCTTAGAATGTCATAGAAATCAAAACATATATGGGCTCCATGACCCAACTATAAGATTATAAACAATTGCAAAAAAGTATTGCACTCTGTTCCTTGCCTCAGGCTGCACACAAGGTGTTATCTCATCAAGTGATCATATTTTCACCCATCAGACTTTTCTCAAATTAATCTTGTCTTTACTAATATGTAAAATTGGTTTAAGATTTAGAATGGCCCATTATCAAATGAGCAGGAACAGGGGCAGGGGAAAAATACATGTAATCCGTATGCACTCGAATAGCGAATGGAGGCCGCTTCCCATGGTTTGTTTTTCAATCATGCTGGGTAGGCTACTCCGGTTTTATAGTGGAGCATGTGCTTAATATTATCAGCTGAGAAATCAATATATTAGCAGCTGGGATCCTCCTCTTTTTAGTGGTAACCATCAGAACTCTGCGTTCACACGGGATTGCATATAGAAATGTCTGGGCTTATAAGAATCCTTATTTCACTCCACACATCAACCACTGTTTGAGGAGCATGCAGCCTCTCGCTGAGAGACAGGTGATATTCCACACAAACTCTGTATGCTATGGGATATCCAACCCTGTTCCTGCAGCTACCCAGTGCTTAATTTGGAAAACCAAGTGAAATCTGCTTGGGAACATCGATAGTAAGATGTTTTCACAACAAAACATATTTCATTAAACTGTTGACAGACAGCTACTCTCTCTGTGCGCTTGAGAAAGGTATGAAGGTGAGAGAAGAGGAGATGGAAACGCATGGTGGTGAGATATGCTGTAGCTAAACGTAATGTGTCAGTCTATTAATTATGAAAATAAAAAAAAATAAAAGACTCATGGAAAGAAAGTTTGGAGTGTAGCATAAGGTAAACAGTCCATCCAGTATGCTAATCCAGTATACAGTTCACACTCAAAAGGTGATTACTAGAATTTGTTTCATTTTGGAGAATATCTTAAATCTATGTTGTTTTTTCTGCCGTGAGTAATATACACTCACCGGCCAGTTTATTAGGTACCGGGTCGGTACCGAGTCGGACCGACATTTGCCTTGAGAACAGTCCATCTCATCCCAAATATTCTCTATTGGGTTGAAGTCTGGGGACTCAAGTAAACTGAACTAGCTGTCATGTTCCAGGTGATGTTTTTCCACTCCTCAATTGTCCAGTGTTGGTGATCATGTGCCCATTGGAGCTGCTTCTTCTTGTTTTTAGCTGATAGGAGTGGAACCCGGTGTGGTCTTCCACTGCAATAGGCCATCCGTGACAAGGGTCGACAAGTTGTGCGTTCCGAAATGCCATTCTGCACACCACTGTTGTACTTTCGATTGTATTTGCATTGGTATCAGAGTGGTTAGAGGGACAATAGAGCACTTAGTATCAAGTATCAGGCCATTAGTGACCTGATGGTCGTTAGCGAATTGGCTACTACCAATGCATGTCCAGAGTGCATAAAAGGATATTACCATGACTCAACGGTCATGACTCATGACTGTCGGTGTGGTGGTAATACAGTCACCGCAACAGCCCTAAACCCCCGAGA
This sequence comes from Salmo trutta, assembly GCF_901001165.1. Classification (NCBI taxonomy): domain Eukaryota; kingdom Metazoa; phylum Chordata; class Actinopteri; order Salmoniformes; family Salmonidae; genus Salmo; species Salmo trutta. The sequence continues at coordinate 18,063,986 of NC_042975.1, read as the reverse complement.
CAAGGGTTCAATCCCCACGTCTCACCCTTCCTACTACTGTATGTCTGCTCTTCCACCATCTTCCTATCAATTTCTAATCTGTGATTCAGATTAGAAATCTTGTCTCATCTCATCCATATCAATCTCTTCTCAGGTTAAACCAGAGGTGTGAACAATTTCCCTGTTTATATGACGCGTTCTCAACTCTCGGGTGATTTCGTCAACACCAGAATGCCACAGTATCGACACACAAGGACAATGGCGTGCATTTCTTCTCAGACGTAGATTGCAAATGTCAGATTGCAATTAAATGAAAGAATAGGCATATCAATGCATGCTGGGAACTTAATAAGCAGGCAATTATTAATTCCAGTGGGTTCGATAAACAAAAGTTTGAACAAGAAGCTTCCGTGTTATGTTCATGTATCTTGCGGCTGTGGTGCTTTGTTTGTGCACAAGTGGTGATCTATAACTGATTACCATCTGATGTGAGAGATGCATTTAATCACAAACGACAGCCAGCGAAATATCAACCTGGCTGCCTGCCAGTGACTTGAATATTTCTCTAATTAAACTAATCTACCAATATCAATCAATCAATCAATGCATGCTGACTGCATTAGCTAGTTATCACCAGTGATTTACAATCAGTGCAGTTAACTTAAGGTAGGTAAGACAACCACAAATCATATACATAATGTACATATAAGGTATACATGGTTTTGGTTATCACTAGAATCTGAAAAGTAGTGCCATTGTATGGCTGCTGACTGGGGTCAATGCAGTAAGAATATAATTCCAGTGATGAATCACACATTCAATGGCTTTACATAAGCCATTACATGAGGAAGTATCTATATTTACGGTTGCATCTGCAGCAGCAGCCTCTGGTTACTAATCTTTTGCGATAAGAGTGAGGTTGGATATTTGATTAAAATAGAGAGTTCAGTATGTCCCTTTCATACCTACCTTTTATCTGACATGCACGTAAAAAAGAGCTGTCACATACAGTACCAGTCAAAAGGGTTTTTCTTGATTTTTACTATTTTCTACATTGTAGAATTGTGAAGACATCAAAACTATGAAATAACACAAATGAAAATATATTTTATATTTTTCAAAGTAGCCACCCTTTGTCTTGATGACAGCTTTGCACATTCTTGGCATTCTCTCAACCAGCTTCACCTGGAATGATTTTCCAACAGTCTTGAAAGAGTTCCCACATATGCTGAGCACTGGTTTGCGCTTAGTAAGACTATCATTTGTTTTTCAACAGGACAATGACCCAAAACACACCTCCAGGCTGTGTAAGGGCTATTTGACCAAGAAGGAGAGTGATGGAGTTCTGCATCAGATGACCTGGCCTCCACAATCACCCGACCTCAACCCATTTGAGATGGTTTGGGATGAGTTTGACCGCAGAGTGAAGGAAAAGCAACCAACAAGTTCTCAGCATATGTGGGTACTCCTTCAAGACCGTTGGAAAAACATTCCAGCTGAAGCTGGATGAGAGAATGCCAAGAGTGTGCAAAGCTGTCATCAAGGTAAAGGGTTGCTACTTTGAAGAATCTAAAATCTATTTTGATTTGTTTAACACTTTTTTGGTGACGACATGATTCCATTTGTGTTATTTCATAGTTTTGATGTCTTGATTATTCTACAATGTAGAATTATTCTACAATGTAGAAAATAGTAAAAATAAAGAAAAACCCTTGAATGAGTAGGTGTGTGCAAACTTATTGTATCGATACTAAAAATGCTTATATAACAATGTGTCTAAGAAGTGCACAACATAAAACATCATACCATACTGTAACAGCACCTAAGAAACATTTAAATGCAATGCATGAACATCCGTAAGTGCTTAAGGAAAAAAAAACATATAGACATATGCATGTCATTGGCAAACCCTTGCTTATATGTTGACTTGTGAGGAAGATGCTATGTAGCTTTTACACTGTATTGTGCTCTTTATAGAAAGTTAAGGAACAGCTCCTACCACAGAGTTCCATTGCTATGAGACACTTCACTCCACTTTAGTAATTGGAGAAGCACATTGCTTTGCAAGGTGGATTTCACAAGCCCACACGTTCTGCTAGAGAACAGTGTTGAGTTGAACAAAACAGCAAGATGATATTGTGTGTGGTGGTGAGTAATGGACAGTGAGGATGAAGAACATCTTCGATTAACTGGTGGGATTATTTGCCGCTGAGTCATCGCACATGAATGTTCCGGGGAACAAAGCCCCAGCTTATTGGTTTCCTCTCAAACAGCAGCTGATTCATTTCTGAAACGCCACACAAACAACCAGAGCACTGTGTCTATCTAACGCTCTCCAGGACCAGAGGTTGACACCATTGCTAAGGCAAATTGTGTTTAGTTTTTATGAAAAGGGGAAGTGAATTACCCTCCTTTCAAATGTCATTGTTTTATTGGGACAGATATAGTGCTTAAAAAAAGGGGGAAACCAATGAGAGGTGTGCAGACCGGGTTGAGGAGATCAACGTGGGGATTGAAATTCTACACTTCGTTTTTTCACAGGTCATGCACAGTATGGAGTTGGCTGCGTTAGCGCTAGACCAAACTCAGACAAAAGCAAAACAAATTTGGAGGTAAATTCTCTGGCGGCACATCTGTCTGGACCACTTGATGGCCGCCATTAAGGAGGAGTGAGGAACATCTGAGGCCTGTCACAGCTTCCATGTTTGTGGTGCAATTTCAGGCCCCCAAATTAAACAGTGTCCATATGCCCGATGTTCACACCCAATCAATTACCTAATAATGGTCTTAAGGAGAATTCACATGGAGGTCAAGGTGTCCAAACAGTTGGGGACAGCCTGGCTGATTAGGAAACCCTTATTTGCAGCTGCTAAGTGATTGTTGGCACGACAGAAGGCTAGATCACGGAGACAAAGATGACAATACAACAGTATTTGTGGCCGGGAAATGGTAACAGACATGTAAAAAGAACTGGCTTTATCCGCAGGTACACCACTACAAGAATTTGATTAAAGGATTCAAAACCCTTGAACTGACATAATAAGTCACAGTGAAAGACTACCTGGGCTTTGGTAATGAAATAAGGTCTTGGCTTGGCAATGAATGGAAGATGAGGACGGGCTAAACTTGAGGGGGTTGGAGAGAATGGGACAGCATGCGTCATCCCTTTGAATGGACACGATCAGCATGGATAAAATTAATTGCCAACCGTCTGATAAACATAGACATAATCTGAAATTAGTAGTGGCTCAATTGCAATGCTCTCTTCACTAATTCATCAATGTAACACTCTTCCTAAACTACTTGTCGCACGCCTGACATGACAGGCTGGGGGTATATCGATATAACTGGTGTCACTATATGATAAATGATTTGCTGCAGTAAAAACACAAGTTAAGCCAGTTTCATCAAATTAAATTGTATTTGTCAAATGCGCCTAATACAATGGGTGTGGACTTTACTGTGAAAGTACCAGTACCAGATCAATGTGCAGGGGTATGAGGTATTTGAGGTAGATATGTGTACTGAACAAAAATATAAACGCAACATGTAAAGTGTTGGTTCCATGAGCTGAAATAAAATATCCCAGAAATGTTGTATATGCACAAAAAAGCTTATTTCTCTCTAATTTTGTGCACAAATTTGTTTACATCCCTGTTAGTGAGCATTTCTCCTTTGCCCAGATAATCCATCCACCTGACAGGTGTGGCATATCAAGAAGCTGATTAAACAGCATGATCATTACACAGGTACACCTTTTGCTGGGGACAATAAAAGGCCACTCTAAAATGTGCAGTTGTGTGTTTATGTTAATTTCTCTACCATAAGCCGCCTCCAACATCATTTTAGAGAATTTGGCAGTACGTCCAACTGGCCTCACAACCGCAGACCACGTGTAACCATGCCGCCAAGGTCCTCCACATCTGGCTTCTTCACCTGTGGGATCATCTGAGACCAGCCACCCAGACAAGTGATGAAATTGTGTGTTTGCACAACTGAAGAATTTCTCTGCAAACTGTCAGAAACCGTCTCAGGGAAGCTCATCTACGTGCTCGTCGTCCTCACCAGGGTCTTGACCTGACTGCAGTTCGGAGAAGTGTGCTCTTCACAGAGGAATCCCGGTTTCAACCGTACCGGGTAGATGGCACACAGCATGTATGGTGTCGTGTGGACGACCGGTTTGCTGATGTCAACGTTGTGAACAGAGTGCCCATGGTGGCGGTGGGGTTATGGTATGGGCATGCATAAGCTGCGGACAACGAACACAATTGCATTTTATGGATAGCAATTTGAATGCACAGAGATAACGTAACGAGATCCTGAGGCCCATTGTCGTGCCATTCATCCGCCGCCATCACCTCATGTTTCAGCATGATAATGTGCAGCTCCATGTCGCAAGGATCCGTACACAATTCTTGGAAGCTGAAAATGTCCCAATTCTTCCATGGCCTGCATACACATCAGACATGCTCATTGGGATGCTTTGGATCGACGTGTACGACAGCGTGTTACAGTTCCCGCCAATATCCATGAACTTCGCAAAGCCATTGAAGAGGAGTGGGACAAGATTCCACAACTCACAATCAACAGCCTGATCAACTCTATGCGAAGAAGATGGTGGTCACACCAGATTCTGACTGGTTTCTGATCCACGCCCCTACTTTTTTTGTTAAGGTATTTGTGACCAACAGATTAATATCTGTATTCCCAGTCATGTGAAATCCATAGATTAGAGCCTAATACACTTATTGAAATTGACTGATTTCCTTATATGAACTGTAATTCAGTAAAATCTTTGACATTTTGCATGTTACGTTTATATTGTTGCTCAATGTACATGAAGACGGTAAAGTGACTAGCCATCAGGATAGATAATAATATGAGTAAAATAAAGAACAGAGTAGCAGCAGCAGATTAACCTTCACGCAAGCTACTGTATATTCCAAGCATTCATAACAGGGCATGATAGTGTCCGCTTTCATAACAGGGCATGATAGTGTCCATTCATTTACGATAATCAGACATGACACCATCTGATATGCAACACACAGGCCAATGACAACATTATGCATCACTGCATTTAGAGTATTAAAGGGACATTACACTCCAAAATCTAAGTTTGTCAGATGTTTTCGATAGTATCCCAATATCAAGATGAATCCACATCCCATACCACCAGTTGTGTACGCCTCAGCTATACACCTCAAGTGAATGGAAAAGATAAGCACAATAAATCTGGAAATTATATGGTTCTTATCTTTCTATTATTTTTGGACAGTGGCATATCGCTGGAACTACAAAGCAGATGGGCTTGGAGCTGGACTTATCTCAACAGAAGAACACATTTGAGGTCTGAAAACATCTGTTTTTGGAGTGTAATACACTTGGTGCTCTTGAGCCAAAAAGGGTCCCCTAAATGGCAAAACTTATTGTCCAGAAATGACCTCATTGGAAAGAAAAGGGCACATCTCCTTGTTAGCCTAAAATTACAGATTGTATTGTATGAGGAAGTAAATATATTACTATTATCATAGTGCCTATGAACTGTACAGACGACACACACAATTTCAGTTAGCAACTAAACTACTATAATGTACCTTTTAATGTAAGTATAATAAGACGGGTACGTACCTTACTGGCCCCAGGCAGCAGGTGCAGTTTGACATACGGATCCGAGAGCCCGTTGTGGTCCATGGGTTTTAGCCCCTGTGGGAGAGACAGACAGAGAAGAGAGTGTCATAAGACTTCACAAGGTAGTACCTGCCAGACATACAAGGCCGCCTGACATCCAATTTAAGTCAAACACTGTTGTTTCTGTCGAGTGCACAACCTCGTCAGAAGAACAAAAGCCATGTCACCTAATTAGAAACTCCAGAGGTGAGACCTGTTCCACGGCTGGCAAAATAACTTTTCCACAAACAAAAAATTCCATCTCACTGCCTCAGTCGACTTCAGAATGTCTTGAGAGAAACTAAAATAACGAGTAAATATAACTATTGTGAAGGTTAGCTCTCTAACAAGAGAACTAAAACGGTTCATATGAAGTACTTGGTCAGCATACGTGTTAGTAAATCAACTATACTGAACAAAAATATAAACGCAACATGGAACAATTTCAAAGATTTTATTGAGTTACAGTTCATAAAAGAACATCAGTCAATTGAAATGAATTCATTAGGCCCTAATCTATGGATTTCACATGACTGGGAATACAGATTTGCATCTGTTGGTCACAGAAAAGTAGGATCAGAAAACCAGTCAGTCTCTGGTGTGACCACCATTTGCCTCATGCAGCGCGACACATCTCCTTCACATAGAGTTGATCCGGCTGTTGATTGTGGCCTATGGAATGTTGTCCCACTCCTCTTCAATGGCTGTGCGAAGTTGCTGGATATTGGCGGGAACTGGAACAAGCTGTCCTACATGTTGATCCAGAGCATCCCAAACTGCTCAGTGGGTGACCTATCAGGTCACCAACACAAAATGTGAAGAAATCCAAGGGGTCTAAATACTTTTGCAAGGCACTGTATATTTCCCTATATCAACCAAACGCCATTGATGTGCAGCATCAGCTACTGCAGCAGTGCATCAGCTACCCATCCTTGTACTAGGGCATTGTCAGATGGACATGTATTAATATTTGAAGTTACAATAAACAGATTGTTGTAACTCTTAGTTGTTTGTGACTTGTTTGCAATTTCCTAGTGTCAGCTGAATCAAACTTGTACTTTTTCTCTCTCTCCCCCTCTGTTAAGTTTAACTGTGTATGTGTGTGCGTGCGCTCGCACGTGTCTATCCGTCTGCATCAGTGCTATCCTATCCCCCAAACTTATTTGCTCAGCCATGTGTGGGATGAACATTCTTCAGTGTGTGTGTGGCATTTCTCTCCCAACACAGAGCAACACTTGTCAGAACCACAAATGGTAATGAACGTTTTTTTGATCCCCATGAGTTTCGGGTGAACAAGTGCAAAGTTAATATTTCTATTTTCATGAGGCGGCTACTCGTCTGCAAAACCTTTTATACATATTTGTGTGTGCCTAATCAAAAACTCATGTCACATTCCAATTCCACATCAAAACCAAACTATGAAAACTTTAACAACAAAAAAGCTTGAAATATGATTGTAGGACTGAGCGGAGCAGGAGGGAATGAGTGTTTTTTCTCTGTTCCTACGTCGCTTCCTCTTAGCAATCATTTGTTGGAGGTCCATTACTGCCTCTACTCTCTACGCTCTGAGCCTTTCCTTCTTTCATTTGCAGCGAACAGCATCTCATCTCCTCTACAAAGCCCCAGGTTGAGTCAGATGTTTGTGTGGGACACAGATGGATGTTCTCTTTGATAGTGCAGCGGGGCAAGTGTCTCCCCATTGTGCGAGCGGCTTGCTCCACAGATGTGAATTGATAGGATCTGTCGTGGAATTGCGCCAGGCAACAAAAAGGCTCCCAACACACACTTGTGGGCCCCACTACTCCAAGTTATTTGATGTTATGTTCTACTGTAGATACCACTACCAGTCTTTGGGCTGAACCCAATAGCATTCAGACACTTTGGAAATTGCTGTCTACAAGTAGCATGAAATATCAGCTTTGCATTTAAAAGGCAGCTCAAGGCTGATGTATTGAGTACATGTAGTGTTTAGTGAGTGAATGCTTCCCTAGGTAAATTGGTTTGTTCGTGGTTTAAACAGCTAGCTGGCTGACATACAGTATGAGGCTAGGGGTGCTCCTTCACTCTGTTACATCGCTGAAGAGCAATAGATCAATAGCTTTGAGGCACTATGATACTGTGTTCTTGCACTGTCACCAGAGTTGGGGTTAATTCCACAAATTAAATTCCCTCTCCCTGTAAATTCCATTTAACTCAATTCAAACTCCAGTTCAGTGATTGAATTCAGAGATAATTCAATTCCTCTAAATTCCAATGGTAGGTACGTTCCCCAAATTCCAATTCCCGCAGGCTTTCAGGATGATAATGTCACTGTTCAGACAGGCTAGCTATACTGGAAATATAGAAATACTAGTTGAAATGATTTAAAACAAATCCTGTACTCCATTTTTTATACTAATTGCCTTACTTCCATCAATTCAAGATTAAATATTTGTACAGTTACAATTCAATTTCAATTGAAATAGTCCAAACAGTCTAATCCCAATTCAATAACTTAACGAATGTTGACATTTGAATTGAATTCAACATAAATTCTCCACTTCATCAGTGAATTTAATTGGAATTTCAAATTAAATTGGAATTCACCCAAACCCTGACTGTTAGGCTGTATGGGTGGAAGCATTACACACATGGAAGCATTACACTCAACCAAAGCTCCCTGTGCAGCTACAACCTCCTCTACCTAGTTCTTCCTTACAGAAGAAAGACTAGCCCAGTCAACCGAAACAGAAGCAAGCGAGATCAGGCTTGTGAGCGAGATCAGAATAGTTCCACCAGGCTAGAGGAGGACCAGACATGGGCCCTGGTCTGAAATACCTGGACATCTGGTTAAGTGTTCTACAGGATACAAGGTATGATGGCCCGAGTTGAGCCATGAATGTCTCATTTAGAAAATGGTTGAAATCAAGCCTGAGAGGCCATCATCGAATGACCAACTACAACCAAAGCTGAAATGCTTTCATCATCTAACCATTTTTTTGTCATTTCTTTATAGTAAAGACAGGGAATAGGCTATATCATACATATTTTCCCATTAAAACTTGAAACTATGGCACTAAAAAATGGGAGTTGATTGAAGGGACTGACATAGATACCATCTCCCTCCGTGGCGGTTACCACCCCACTGACCTTCTAAACTTTAAACTGGGCAGAGATGCATTATGTGGGTTTGGTGTCGGATGAACAGACTACTGCATGATCGCGGCCCTGATTGCCTAAGCCACCAGTGAATAGCCGGTTGATCATAATTATGGGGAAATGGGGGGAGATGACGGTTATGAAAGGCAGATGAGCGCCATGCATCAGTGTATCCACACACCTCACACATAGTCATTCATTCCCCTTGATGCTGCCTTTGTGTGTCGTGCCTGTGTCTCCGCCTCCCTCCTGCCCCTTTCCCCACATGCCTGGAAATGTCTGTGAATTTGTTGAATCAAGTCAAGTCCTCTTTATCTCTAATACTACCCTTCCTTCCTTCATCTCCTTACGAAGAGGCGAGGAGGTATGTGTGGTTGAGCAAGGCAGAATACATGTTTGTGAATGTAGGGATTAGTTTCAGTGAAATGCTGGAGGGAATTGGAGGGATGTAAGAAGTCTTGTAGATAACCTAAGCTTCATGGCCAGCCTAGACTTCCAAAGCTAGTTTTCAGACTTCCCCTCCCCACTTAGACCACTTCCAGACAGTCCTAGCAAAATTCTTGCTTGAGAAATGACTCTATGCTAAGAAGCTATTTTTTTCTTTTTACTATTTTAATTTGAGAAAAAAATCACATTTAAGGTACTTAATTGTTACCTCAATTATTTGATATTGAGATAACAATGGCTGCATTGGACCTTTATAGTCAATACACTCACTGTTTTTCTTACCTATGTATCAAAGAAGCCACAGGCAGCCGCTGCAAAGTATGCATACCTTTATCTTGCAGCTCGTGTGGGATGCACACAATTGCCCCAAAAAACGTTTTTTGAAAAACTGAAAAAAGTCTATCTCAGATATCAAAAAAACTAAAACCAACCCACTGTTTGCTTAAAACATAAATGTTCTTAATACATTCTGTCTAGCATCTGTGCTACATCTGGAGACCCCTTTCTCCGTCGCTGCATATTGGCCTTATTCCCTGCCACATTTAACTGTCTCTGGCATATATCTTTGTTAGCATATCTGACTGGCCTGTGATAATGGAATAGATTTACATTTTACATTTTAGTCATTTAGCAGACGCTCTTATCCAGAGCGACTTACAGTAGTGAATGCATACATTTCATTTTCATACATATTTTATTTTTTTCGTACTTGGCCCCCCGTGGGAATCGAACCCACAACCCTGGTGTTGCAAACACCATGCTCTACCAACTGAGCTACGGGGAAGATGAGGTGGGGTGGAGATCCCAGCCCGCGGGGAGCTGAACCCAGAGTAACAGTCAGGGTGGGGTTAAGAGACAATTTATCTGAAAATGTGGTCGTAGGTGCAGTATGGATAGTGTGACGCAATTGCAGAGCCTCCGGAGGCAGGCAGAGGCCAAATTTTGTAACAATGCAAAGGGCTCCGTACAGCTCCGCATTGACATGATTGCTTGATGGTAGGTGGGGGCGGGAGGTCCAGTATAAACACAAACTCACTTCCTTGACAACTTCCTTTGCAACAGCTCTCCGCTGCTCGGTGAAGAGCGAGAAGAATGAACGCCCTGACTTCTGCAGAGGCCATATCACCCTAAATGCTGCACGGCCAATGCAGATGTCGGATTGACCATGCAGAGCCTTTAACTTATAAAGAAATTAAATCCGCTTTGTGTTTTTTTCCTAAGCCACGATACAAGTATTGCGATACTGGTTACGTCCCGGCCCAAATGTATAGTATACTGTAGGATGTACGCCCACTTTAGAAAGGCTCTATTTTCTCTCTTTCTTAAAACAGCTTGTAAGAATTTCACAGTATTTGGCGCATGTGATTTGATTTGAAAGGCTCCACTACTTTACCTGTTGATTCATAGACTTTCAGGTACTACACCTAAACTTACACCGATAAAAAAGCATACACCGTACCCTCAGCCTGAATCTGGCACTGAATGGTGTGGCTGTTGAACAAATTGAGGACAGTTGCTCTCCAGTCTGCAGGAACTACATTTACATTTACGTAATTTAGCAGACGCTCTTATCCAGAGCGACTTACAGTAGTGAATGCATACATTTCATTTCATGCATTTATTTAATTTTTTATATATATATAAAAAAAAAATTGTACTGGCCCCCCGTGGGAACCGAACCCACAACCCTGGCGTTGCACACACCATGCTGGCATTGCAAACACCATGCTCTACCAACTGAACTCACATCCATACCCCCTCCCCCCTTAGATCAGGGATGGACAACTGGTGGTTCCTGCAGACCCGCGAGCAGCTGCGGCCCCTCATGATGAGTTCAGATTTTTTGTGGCCCCTAAATCAATCAAAGTTAGCCATCCCTTCCTTAGATTGTAAACTGTCATGGTCAAAACATACACTGTAGATTTAATGGTTGTAAAGATGGGGAGAGGTCTGTCAGTGATAAAGAGATGCTCTGCTTTTTGACACCACAAAGCAAGTCCTGCAGGCTCTAGTTTCATCTTATCTTGATTATTGTCCAGTCATATGGTCAAGTGCTGCAAAGAAGGACCTAGTTAAGCTGCAGCTGGCCCAGAACAGAGTGGCATGTTTTGCTCTTCATCGTAATCAGAGGGCTAACATCAATACAATGAATGCCAGTCTCTCTTGGCTAAGAGTTGTGGAAAGACTGATTTTCAATGTACCAATTCCATGGCACATGGTTTATGAATTGACACGCAAAAATGACGCCGGATTCAAAACATTGAATTTTTCAATTTAAATTATACAAAATTCTTGCAACCAATAGAATGTTTTATATATGGGGGATACAATCTTCCCAGCTCTGCAGATTTAGCTGCGAGGAGGCAGAGTCATTAGATCATTTATTTTGGTACTGTCCATATGTAGCTCGTTTTTGGTCACAGGTCCAGGAATGGCTGAAGAATTGCAACATTTACCTAGAACTAACGCTGCAGATAGCAATACTGGGTGATTTGAAAAGTCATAGTCAATCGATCAATAATAATCATTATTTTTGCAAAAATGTTTCTTTAATTTACAATCTGCTGAAACTATGAGAATAGAAAGGTTCAGTACTTTTGTGAAGCATCACAGCACAGTTGAAAAATATATGGCAAATAACACCATCCATTTTGGATTTCTAAGCGATAGATGGGAGGGGTTGAATGGAGCTGAAGGGTGGGACTAATAACAACAAGATAACAAATGTAAAACTTACGGGGTCTGTAAAATGTATATAGGTTCAGAACTTTTGTGAAATAGCAGATACAAATAGAAATATAACTGGATGGACATCAGAAATAAAGGAAGGCCAGCACTAAAAACAAACAAAATATAACTATTGTAAAATAGGTTGTGTCTGTAAAATGTGTATAGTATGTATAAACAGAAGGTAGAAGCCTAAGTGTTTTTGTTTATTAGTTTACTCCAATTGGGGGAGGGGTTGTAGAGTTTGCGGGGAATAATAAAGGTGTGTGTATATACAAAAAAAAGTGTGCATGTGTATATACAGTTGAAGTCGGAAGTTTACATATACTTAGGTTGGAGTCATTAAAACTCATTTTTCAACCACTTCACAAATTTCTTGCTAACAAACTATAGTTTTGGCAAGTCGGTTAGGACATCGACTTTGTGCAATTTTTCCAACAATTGTTTACAGACAGATTATTTCACTTATAATTCACTGTATCACAATTCCAGTGGGTCAGAAGTTTACATACACTAAGTTGACTGTGCCTTTAAACAGCTTCGAAAATTCCCGAAAATGATGTCATGGCTTTAGAATCTTCTGATAGGCTAATTGACATCAATTGAGTCAATTGGAGGTGTACCTGTGGATGTATTTCAAGGCCTACCTTCAAACTCAGTGCCTCTTTGCTTGACATCATGGGAAAATCAAAAGAAATCAGCCAAGACATCAGAAAAAAATTGTAGACCTCCACAAGTTTGGTTCATCCTTGGGAGCAATTTCCAAACGCCTGAAGGTACCATATTCATCTGTACAAACAATAGTACGCAAGTATAAACACCATGGGACCACGCAGCCGTCATACCGCTCAGGAAGGAGACGCGTTCTGCCTCCTAGAGATGAAGGTACTTTGGTGCGAAAAGTGCAAATCAATCCCAGAACAGCAGCAAAGGACCTTGTGAAGATGCTGGAGGAAACAG